>NW_006400285.1:157517-183790 GCF_000299155.1 Elephantulus edwardii
GCAAGTGGACACACCAGGGCTATACGACCTAGAAGAATGTTTGAACACAAACAATTAAAGACAGGCCTGAGGCCCTAGGATTAAAAGTCACTCACCTTCGGCTTGGTAGCTTCGTTTTCAGTACACTGGGCCTCTCTATGTTGATGTTATTGTTGTTAAGTGCCATCGAGTCTCAGGAGGCTCATAGCAACCCTATGGAGGAAAGACCTCAACACATGTGTGATTTTCATCCTTTCTCCAGGTTCATAGGGTTTCCAGAGGCAAGCTATTATGGAAGTGGATGCCACCCCTGCTTCCAAGCTTTGCTTTTAATATACTTTAATTATAGGCTTTCATGACTTAATTTTTAACAATGGCTGCATTTAGCAACCAGCTGGCTAACTCTTGAAAACTGAGCCATGAGCTCTCAGGAGATAGTGTGAGTGAGCCCCACCACAGTCCCACTTACTCTCTTCTTCACTGATTCAAATTTTACCCCAGTTTCAAGGTTCAGGTAAAGCCTTATTTTCCCACAAAACTTTCCAACTAAGCCACCAGGTGTTTCCACAAATCATGGAATACTCTAGCTAATAGCAGTCCTTAGTATGCATTTTGTACTGTTGCTCAATTATGCCTTTAAAAAAATGCCAATTGTTGTCTCTGTTTTTGTTTTTTAGAGACCCCATTCACCAACAACACAGCAAGACAAGGGAGCTGGTCTTTGTAATCTTTACATCTGCTAGAGCTTAGCATTAGATTCGTCACATAAGAGGCATGTGGTATTATGCTTTGATCTAGTTGCTTTTTGGACAAATTCCCCACATGAGGTTGTTTAATCTCCATTTGCTCTTTTCTTATAAAGGTAAGCAAAAAAAATGCAAACCTGATGCCAGGCAAATGGGAGTTTATTGTATATGCATAACCCAGATTCTACTGACTTTGAAGGTTGTAGAATTCACTCAGCGTGACCCTGGTGTGCACTATTCACATTTCCAGACTCCTTTGAAAAGCTCAGCCTTTGGCCCTCAGATCCCTGGCAGCCAATATCCAAGCATCATTACCATATGGCATTAACTTCATCCCCTAGACACCCCATCCTTTTCTTATGCAGGAGTTCTGTCTACCTGTTGAATTTTGAATGAAAACCCAATGGACAGGAGCTCTGCACTGAATTCTATATTTTGTTCCTTGCTGAGCTTCCATGAATATAAAATACCAGCACAAAAGGGAAAGTCAGCAGGTAGAAATCAACACTATCCATATTTAATAGATAGGGAGTCTGAGTTCATAGATAAGAAAACTGAGTTAGAGGAAGGCCAAGTTCAATAACTCTCTTGTCCTTACCAAGCGAGCTTCAAGCTAAAAAAGAAATAAATATCTTAATGATTCATTTGAGTGATTTGTGTTTTAGAAAGGCACCATGACTTTAATTCTTCAAGAGAAAAACATAGGCAAGAATAGAAAGATGCAAATAGCAATTAATAAAATAAATTGCCCCACCTACAATGGGGCAGGGACATCCTTTGCTAGGAATCTGAGCTCTTTGTAACTGGACCTGCAGCCCACTATCTCTGCCAAGTTTTCCCAATGATGGCATGTCCTGGTGCAGTTTCTTCCCTGGCACCTAGTGTTTTTGACATTTTCTTGAGGAAAACTCTCTGGTGGTAATGTGACGAGCCCTGTGGCTACATCACAGGACTTGTAACTCTCGATAGCTGCTACTTCCAGAAATCTCTGTGGGTTCTCAAGACCCCTCCTACGTCTCCAGCCCTCTTCAACAGCTACCAGGTCTTTCTATAGACTGGCAGCAACCATCATTCTTTCAACGTTGGCATTGCTAGTGGATTCAAACTTCTACAGAGACAAGGCCTTTGGATTAGCACTGCAACTGTTCTGAGAGCTTTCTTTCAACCATAAAGCAATGTAAGTTCAGTATGCATGCAATAACTCTTTATAGACCCAAAATATGAAATGTTGGTTGAATGTAACAAATTAAAACAAAGACACATAATAAGGTACTTTAAAAATAAAGCAAAAGACTTAAGAATTGTTGTGCCAAATTTATAATGCAAATATAAAAGAATAATGAAGGACATTGTTGATGCTAATCTTAAAAATGTATTTTGCCCAATACCTAAATCTTACCTCCTTCTAAAATCTGAGGAAGTATTCACTATAAGTTGGAAATGCAGAATTCTTAATAAAAACCAATTGGATGCTGAGTTTTATAATTCTCCTTACAGGTCTTATCTACTTTTCAGCAATTTATAAACCATGAAAAATGTAATTCCATGTCCAACAAAAGCAGATCACTGCTAATTGGTTGGGGAAGAGGTAGCAAATGTGCAATTGTGTGGCATATCTGTGCTCCAGTTTTAGAAAGTACATGAAAGCTGTATAGAGATTTGTATCATGCAAGGAATATATATGGCCAATGTCAAGAGAAATAGCACAATACTTTCAAAATCATTCAGTAACCTTTTCATACATGTTCACTCTGTCATCGGTTCCAAAGATATTTTTAGGGCATTTTTCTAGCATTTCCTAGAAACATTTTGGCATTTGCCAACTTACGCAGTTTTTTGAGTTGATGAAACCTTTTATTGTAATTCTGTAGAAAGTAGTTGCAGTACACATAAATAATATTTTTGAAATAATATTTGTTGTATAAAAGATGGAGGCTATGAATACTTCATTCTCTGTTAGTTGGGTAAGTTCAACCATTTACTTATTTCATTTTTTCAGTTTGAGTCTAGAATTGCAAATCTGAAGTAAAGCAATAAACTTTTTCAAGACAGCAGTATCATGGACATTTTGAGCTTCACAGTGTAAATTGCTCTGGTTAATTTTCTATTAATTTTCATAAATAAATTTTTAGAAATACAAACAAATAAAGCATAGGATTCCACTATCATGCCCTATTCTGTAGTTGACACTTATAAAGATCACATGGCACAGCCATTAGGGTCATCTGATCTCCTCTGATCCCCTCTAACTTCATGATGCATGGAGAATATCACCATCAGCATTAGCCCCAGACTGACCCTTATCTCTATCCAACCTTTTCACCACTCCTGCCACCGGCTATCCTATTCACATTATTTTCTATTTTTCTGCTGGTAATTCATTGCAATGACCATGCAGAACTCATTGACAGTTCTATAATGGTCACTTAGGAAAATAACATGTTGGCCTCTGACTCCCTGACCTCTCAGTCTTCAGGCCTCTTCGGCTCACTTGGCTTCCACTTGCTCACAGAAGTGTTGCAAACCTTTTTAGCTCCACAGATAAATGCCCAAAAAGTCACTCTCCACCAAGCTTCCTGCTCAAAAGTGCTCAACTTTCTTGTGCATAAACCAGGAAACCCCACTGCACTATCGTCTGCTGGCCTCCTAATTATGTTGCTGTCATTTCTCTGCTGTGGCTAGTGTGTGTGGCATTTCTGGTGTTTTAACTTTTTATCTCTATATCCTGGATCTAGGAAGTTTTCAATACAGAAACTCAGGTCCAAAGGGTATGTTCCACTTCCATTTATTCTTGTTGGTGGCAAGGTTTCCTTCCCTTTTTGTCCTTCAGGCAGTTCATTTCAAAGCCAGCAGAATGACAAAACTGATGAATACCTTTGTTAGGGCTCTGTACACTTTATTTGCACAGTCATACACTTCATAAGGGTTCCATGTATCCCATTTGCATTTACAACAGGCTATTCTATACTCTGGGTGAGCTATAAACACCATATTTTCATAAACTCACCCAATAATTATCATTTAGTGGGAGTTATAAAACTATGATGGCTAAGGTGATATAAAAGTGATTCATTACAACACAGACACAGAGACACCAATGAATATTAAAACCCAGAGAGTTAGAACAAGTTTCCAATTGACCCTCATGGGTTGCCTTCTCTTATTCTCACAATAGCTAGCACATTCAAATGGTGGTGTTAGGTACAACTCATAGTGACCCCTGTGAACAGACGACCTGAACTCTGCCCTATAGTATACTATTCTTATCTTTGACACACTAGAGCCCATTATTAATGTCATTGTGTCAATCCATCTCATTAGAGGGTCGTCTTCTCCTTCAATGACCCTCCATCTTTTCAAGAACAATGCCTTTATCCAAGGAATAGCCTCAGCTAGCTACATGTCCGAAGTGTGAAAGACGAAGCTTTACTATCTTTGCCTTCAAGGAGATCCCTCTTTGCACTTTTACCAAGAGAAATCTTTTTCTTCTTTTAGAAGTCCATGGTATATTCAGTCATCTTCTCCAGCACCAACTCTCTGATGAATAGCAAGTTGAGAAGCCCATGGCTCGAATCAGGTGCATCTTAGTCTTCCAAATGATATAATTGCTCTTAAGCATTTTGGAGATATCCCAGAGTGGACCTGTCTAATGCAATAAAAGTCTCCTAATTTCATAACTGCTAGTACCAGGGGAGGCAGAGAACACCCACCCAGCCAGCGGAGATAAGAAAGTAGATGAGACCTCACCCTGTGCCTTTAGGCTCTAGGGCTTAGCAGCTCTTATCTTGTGCTAAAGAACCAATACTAAAAATGAGCCAAGTGAGCCACTGACTGTGCCACTATCCCTCTTCAGGACCCCATCCTGCCATGTCACCGTGGGTCTTACCTGAGGTCTGAAAAAGGTATCCTATGTCGTCGTATTCATATGCTTAGTTGTCTTTATGGCTTGCTTTTAGAGTACAGCACATATCTGTTAATTTATTTATTGGGGAATGATTTGCATCTTTCCAATTACTTTATCTCTTACATGTGTACATTGTTGTTGTGTACTGTCGAGTCATAACCAATCTGTAGCTGATTCTCCAGCAGGTTTTAAAAGACAGTTTAATTGCATAAGGAAGAGACCACCCATCTTTCTCCTACAGAGCAGTTTATAGATTTGATCCGCATGCCTTAGGGATTGCAGCGCAGCTTCTTGCTACTAGGCCATCAGAGCTATAGGCTTGGCTTTTATTATGTGCTCCTGCTAGTACAGAGCTTGTCTGCCAGTCTGTTGTACTAGTGCAACTTGTGAGTGCTCTATTGCTGGAATCTGTGTCACTGGTGTCTCAAGTACCAGAAGGGTCACCTATAGTGGAGAGGTTATAATAGAGCTTATAGATTAAGACAGACTAGGAAGAAGGTTTTGCCATTCACTTCTGAAACAACAGGGCTTCAAAAACCCTATATACAGACAAAACTGGGTAATTATAATACCCATATACTACAGAGGTTGAGCTCAGAGAGAAGGCCACTAAAACTGAGTAGAAATGGCTGCAAAAATCCATTAATAATTGGAAGATAGAATGTTTGAAGCATTTTCAAATAGTTTCCTACTTATTCATTCAACCATCCTCCCAGTATTTATTGAGTACCTACTTACTATGTGCTAGGCTCAGAGAATTATATATACCAATGGTACATGCAATTATCTCATACCAAGGATCAGGGAATTATACATAATATTCTTCTTCATGGTGCTCTCAGTCTATCAATAAGAATGACATGCTTACAGGAAGCGCAGTATGTGCTTTGTCTCAACACCATGAGGTATATGCAGCTATACTTTCTGCTTTACAATTGAAAAAAAACCAAGGTACGGAGACAGTAAATTGCTCACTCTTTCGGGCAGAATCTCTGTGATGCTGAAAATCCCCAAGTGTTGTGAGGGCATTGAAGAATAAGATGTGAATCCGACCTAAACTAGTTATGGTTTCAACTCACATGCTCTAATTCTAGGATTTTCCCAAGGTAAAGAAACATTTGTTCTTTTAAAAAAGAGATGTTCATAGGAATGCACAAGCAACAACCAAAAAACACACAAGTTCTCAAATGAGAGCAAGTCAGTTGTAGTTAGGGTCAAGGTGACATTTAATTTACATGTGTCTTTCAGTGTTTCCAGAAAAATTCATTCCTCTTTCTGGAGAAAGATTTGGACCATTGAAGAAACTGTGTGAAATCTTTTCAAAGTAGAAAATACCAGACATATGGAACAAATTGACTTACATCTGGCAGAAGATCATTTAGAGAAGCAGACAGGAGAGATTTGAAGCTGCAATGTGGCTCTTAACACTGAAACAATCTGCTGACTTTTGTCTCCCACAAGAAGTATGCAGTTTGAAACTATCAGCTGCTTCATGGGAGAAAGACAGGCAATCACCTTCCTGCAATTTACTGCTCCTTAGAACCCGCTGGAGGGTCAGCTATGGGTTAGTTCTGTCTTGAAGGCACAGAGCAATAACAACAACCATTGTGCTAATTCTGGAAGCTTTTTGAATGTGAAGGGATGTCAGAACTCCTTGGGTTATTTTCCCTTTCTTTTTTGAGATCTGAGAGTGAATATTCGAACCCAAATTATGTGAATAGTAACTTGATGTGCTCAGTAGACACTCTAGTATAGCTACAGATACCAAAGCTCCTCATTGACTCTATCAACTCAGACAAGAATAAGGAAATCAGTATAACGTAAACCGTCTCCAGGTATTATGAGATTGAAAGACTCTTATGTTGTTTTTCTGGCATTTGCTCTATTACCATGTTGAGGCAGGTCATGATTTATGGTTTGTTTTCTGCCTTTCTATTGATATCATACTCATTGGTAGTATTGGCAATCAGTTAAGAACACTTATTTTGAGGAGAGCTGAATCCTCCACGTGGTATTTGTCTACACCTGTTCAGGCCATGTTAAAGATTTTTTCTGTCAGCAAGAACAGAATGATGTCAAAAGGAAGCAGCTTACTTTCAGTGATTCTGTACAGATCTCCAGAAGAAAAGCCTTAGGTTTCAATGTTTTGCAGAGCAACAATGTTATTTAGGTGTTGATTGTGTATATAAATAAAATGGAATCACTGACACCTTCAATCTTTTCGCCATTTATTGTGGTGTTATTTATTGGTTCAGTGGTAGGGTTTTTGTTTGCTTTATGTTGAGGTGTAATCCATATTGAAGGCTATGGTCTTTGAACTTCAACAGTAAGTGTTCCAAGTCCTCTTTACTTTCAGCAGGCGAGGTTGTAGCATTTATGTATTGAAGGTTGTTGATGAATTGTCATCCAATCCTGATGCCACATTCTTCTTCTTACAGTTACATTTCTTGAATTACTTGCTCTGCATATAGATTGAATAGATATGGTCAAAGGATGCAACCCTGACACACTCCTTTCCTGATCTTAAATAATTTTATAGCCATTGTTCTGTTTAAAATACTGCTTCTTGTTTCATATTCAGATTTCTGATGAACATAAATATCCAATGGATTGACAGAAAAACAAACATGTATGTCTTAGAAAAATTGCAACCGGAATTCTCCTTAGAGACAAGGATAATGAAACGTCATCTTCCATACTTTGGGCAAGCTTCTGGGAGAGGCTTTTCCTTGGAAAATGACATCATGCTTGGAAAGGTGGAGAGTCAGCAAAAGAGAGGAAGATCCACAATGGATCCACAATGGATTGACACAATGATTGCAACAATGGACCCAAGTATGTCAGAGAGGAGGAAGATGGCACAGGATAGGACAGGGTTCAGATCTGTTGTTCATAGGGTTGCTATGAGTCTTACTTGACTATGTCACCTAACAATAACAACAACAAAAATGTGAACACAAGTGTTCCAGGATTCCAATTCTTCACAGTGTTATCCATTATTTATTATAATCTATACAGCTGAATATCTTTTTTAGGTCAGTTTTTATACTGTGGTGACTATTGCTGTGATAATGGAAGCGATGTCACAGTTATTGAAAATACCAACAGGGTTACTTATAATGGGTAGGTTTCAGCAGGATTGAAAGACTAAGACAGACTAGGAAACAGGCCTAGGTATCCATTTCTGAATAAATCTTATAAAAAAAAACTATGAATAGTAGAGGGTCATTGGCTGACAAGAATGTTAGAAGGTTAGAAAACCCTAGAAAAGTCTTCCTCAAAGGAGAGCCCATCTTAGTGCTGAGGTTGAAGCAAAGCTTTTAGACAGTGAAAGACCTTCCTTTGATGATGTGACATCAGTCAATCTGAGAAGAAACAGTTGCAAACATCCATTTGTAACTGGAACATGGAATGTACAAAATAATGATTTAGGAAAATAGAAAGTTGTTAATGGATGAAACAATGCATAAAGATCAACATTTAGTGAAGTGAAAGAAACTGATATTTGCCATTTTGAATGAGACAATCACATGGTCTATTATGCTGGAAATGACAAATTAAAGAGGAATGTTCATTGTCAAAAAGAACATCTCAAGATCTATCCTAACATACAATGCTGTGAGTAATAGTTGTATGCACCATCCCATAGTTGGAATCTACCCATAGCTGACTGTCCAGTGGGTTTTAAGAGGCAGTAAATCACACTGAAGGAGATTATCCATATTTCTCCTGTGGAGCATGTGGTGGATTTGAATCACACGCCTTTGGGTTGGCAGTGCAAATTATTACCACAAAGCCATCAGAGCTCAAAAGAAATGCCTTTAATATGGCTTTTATCAAATTTATGAAGCAACCATTAAAAATTAAGAAATTGAGGCTTTCTAATAATTTATGCAATCTGAAATTGATCAAATATGCAACCAAGACATTAATAGCTGATGATTAGAATCAAAATTTGGACACAAAGAATAAGGTTTGGTAGTTAGAAAATACAGACCTGGTGGGTGATGGATGCTTCAGGATATTGCAGTCTAAGTTCTTTCTAGCTCTGTGAGAGTTTGGGTTAATCAGCCCTTCCAACCACATGAGCTAGCAGTAGTCTTTAGCTGATTGCTAGGCTCATAGATTTGGGACTTGCTGGACCCCAGGAAATTATAGGAATAATTTCCTTGAATTAAATTTCTCTCTTTCTGTTTATATACACTATATTGGTTTTGTTTCCCTAATGAACCCAGACTAAAACAACCTATTCCAAAGTCAGGAAGATTTACTCCTATGATGCTTTTTAAGAGTTTATAGTTTAACTTTCTATTAAATTTGAGTTTCTAATGTGCTTTGAGATTATTGTTGTTGTTAGGTGCTGTTGAGTCAAGCACAACTCACAGAGACACTATGAACATAATATCTGAACCCTGTTCTATCCTGTGCTATCCTCACACTTTCTGACACACAAGAGCCCAGTGCAGCAGTCACTGTGTCAATTCACCGGTTGAAGGTCTTCCTATCCTTCACTGACCTTATAGTCTTCTGAGCACCAGAATAGCTCCTCCTAGCTACATGCCCAGAGCATGTGATGTGAAGCCTTATCATTCTTGCCTCCAAAGAGCTCTCTGGCTTTACCTTCTCCTAGACACATCTGTTTGTTTTCTTCTCCAACACCACAGCTCAAAGGTGTCAATTCTTTTTTTGTCATCCTTATTCAATGCCTTTGCATTGTGGTCTTAGAGAAGACTATTTATTATCCACGGACTTCCAAAAGAATAAAAAAGTTTATCTTGGAAGTAGTATAACCAGGATGCTCTTTAGAGACATTCCATTATAGAAACATTATAATGATTACACCCTGATTATACTTCTAAGATAAACCTTCCTCTGTGAGCTCTATGGGCTCTATGAGGAGGAATGTGGGGTCAAGATTGGTGGAAGACCTATCAACAACCTGTGTTATGCAGATGACACAACCCTGCTTGCTGAAACTGAGGAGGACCCGAAGCACTTGCTGCAGAGGGTCAAGGACTGCAGCCTCCAATATAGATTGAGGCTTAATGTCAAGAAGACCAAGATTCTCACCACTGGGCCAATTGGCAGCATCAGGATGGATGGTGAAGAGATTGAGATTGTTTACAGCTTCAGTTGGCTTGGCTCCACAGTCAACACTCTTGGCACCAGTAGCCAAGAAATTAAAAGATGTATTGCCATGGGAAAGTCTGCTGTTATGGACCTCTCCAAAGTACTGCAGAGCAATGGTGTCTCTCTGGAGACTAAGGTGCATCTGATACAGGCCATGGTCTTTGTTATCACTTGTTATGCATCAGAGAGTTGGACAGTGACTAAGGAGGATAGAAGGAGAATTGATGCCTTTGAGCTGTGGTGCTGGAGAAGAGTAGTGAGGGTACCATGGACTGCTAGGCAAACAAACAGATTTGTCCTGGAAAGGGTTAAACTGGTGGATCTTTGGAGGCAAGGATTCTGAGGCTCCGTCTGACATACTTTGGACATGTTCTAAGGAGAGACCAGTCCTTGGAGAGGGACATCATGCTTGGTAGGGTGGAGGGACAGCGCAGGAGGGGAAGGCCCTCTGTGAGGTGGATTGATTCAGTGACTGCGATAATCGGGATGGGAGTGTCAGAGACAGTGCGATTGGCACAGGACAGAGAGGAGTTTAGGACTGTTGTACATAGGGTCACTATGAGTTGCAAGCAACTCGACGGCACATAACAACAACAAGATAAATTTATTTTTTTTTTGCAGTCCATGGGATATTGAATACTCTTTTCCAAAACTACAGTTAAAAGGCGTTTCTTCTTCTTCTTCTATTTTCCTTATTGTCTAACTTTAAAGATATTTATTTATTTTTTTTATTTTTATTTTTAACAGTCAGCTCATGTTTAATGAGTATGTTTTGTACATGAACAGCATTTTAATCCTTTAGGGCAGGTGAAGAAGAAACCACATTTGGCTAAATCCTGGTGGAGGTTGACCAGGAGGCACAGCAACAAGGTAGACAGGAGCCACCAGATCCAGGGGCCCAGCATGCTGATACGTGGGCCACAGAGCTTCCTCAGTGAGAAGTGGGGAGAAAGAAAGGAGAGCTATTTTTTTTGTTTTAAATAGTGATTTTATTGAAAGTTTATACAGAGGTTGGGTTTTCATTCAATCATTGACATGTTCTTCCCTTCCCCAGTTCACTTTGTAATGCATGTCCTGTTTCAGATTGTCAATTGTCATACACATAATATCTAATTATCCATTGTCCAACTTTTAGATGCATAAGAAGTAATTGAAATGACCATGACTTGAATCAAGCACATCTTAGGACAAATACTACATAAGACCACTACTGTGAATATAGAAGGTAATGGGGGGCACACCAAGAGAGCAGAAATAGAATATACAGACAATGAACAACTGTAATGAATCAGAGGAAAGGAGGATCAACTTGAGAAGAATCTATGAAAAGATGATAATGGCTATTGCAATTAGCAACTTGGAACAGGATATATATAATTGTTCAGAAGGGGCCGGAGAAGGGAAAACTCATTAGAGCTGCAGATGGTTAAGGGGATAAAGGAATAGGTAAGATGTAATGAATATTTAATGAGATTTAGTGATAAAATACATTGACCAACAGTAAGTTATACAAAACATTATATATATATTTACTGTGATGTTAAACACTGTGACACTCATGTGTCAAATGTAATAAAGGTTATCCATGGTGGACAGTGTTTGGTAGAGCTCCCAGATTAAAACAGGCTTGGAAGAAGGAGTGGCATCCACTTCCGAAATAGCTTGCCTCCAGAAACTCTATGAACTTAGGGACACGATAAAAGTTATACAAGTATTCAGGTCTTCCTATCACAGGTTCGCTATGAGAGTCATCTACGACTCGATGGCATTTAACAACAATACACACATACACACACACACACACACACATATCAGTGACTACATGAGTCACAGTTGACTCGATGACACATAACTACAACTATGAAAATCTATAAAAATGTTGGACAATGATTAAAGATGACAGGAAAAGAATCAATGCCTTTGAATTGTGGTGTTGAAGAAGAGTGTTGAATATCCTATGGACTAGCAAAAGAAAACAAATCTGTCTTGGAGGAAGTACAGCCGAGGTGCTCCTTAGAGGCAAGGATGATGAGGCTTCATCTCACATCTTTTGGACATGCTGTTAGGAGGTGCCAGTCTTTGAGAAAAGCTGTCATACTGAGATATGTTATGAAAGAGAGGCCATCCCTAAACAAGACAAATTGACACAGTAACAACAGCAATGGGCCTGAGCCTGATGGAGATTGTGAGAATGGTGCAGGCTAGGGCAGATTTTAGATCTGTTGTTCATAGGTTCGTTATGGATTGTAGTCAACTCGATGGCACCTAATGACACTGAACAGAATCCAGAAAAATTATGATAGCTTTTGATTAAGGTTTTGTTAAATTGGTACACTACGCTGATGAGAATTAATATTCTAAGACTTTTTATATATTTTTATTACTTCAATTCTGTTTTAGGGGCTTAATAGAGTGCCTTTTAGTTTTCTTTTTTAATTTTATACTGGTTTACTTACAAAATCTGTATACATTGTTTTTCACACCGCATCTTTCCCCTTTCATTTACCCATCCCTTCCTCCAGGCATCCCTACTCCCCTCCTTGGATCTTCATACTCATTCTAAAAAAATAGTCTTACTCAGTATTTGTCTTTATGAGCCTGAGTTAGTTCACTTAGCAAAATGCTCTCCAGTCCCTCCCGTGGTAGGTAGTAATGTAGTTTTCTTAACATAGATATTTGGCCAGTTCTTATTAAATCACACAGATATTTTATTTCATATTTTGATATTATTAAAGGGTGTTTTCTTCCACAGAAACTAGTTTTTGTTTGTTATATGTGAAGTCTATTGATTTTTGTACATTATTTTTATAATATCCTACATAACTGTTATTTGTAGTAATAGTTTTTCTATTGATTCTTCCGAGTTTTCCAGCTATTAAATAATATCAACTGTTAGGGCATTACATTTTGTTAGCTTTCTTGTGGACTATGAAACACCCAATAATAAAATTCTGGTGGTTAGTATTCAAAAGGAAGATCTTTATACAAGGTGTTTTATTTTTAAAGTTTACAAATAATGATAGTTTTCATTCATTTATTCATATGTATTTTATTTTATAACATTTAGTAGAATTTATTAGCAAACTTCCATACATAGACCAGTACAGAGCGACTAGAAACAAAGATACAGAAGAACTAAACAATGCAATTAAACAATTAGATTTCATAGACATATACAGAACACTCCACCCAGCAAGAGCACAATATATATTCTTCTCTTTCATATTCTGAAGAATTCCCTGTGATATTCTGACTTCTGTAGTAATCATTCTCTCTAAAAGTGAAGTTAACAATTGACATTATCAGGACCCTTTTGTTTACATACATAGATGTACAGACAGACACAACTTTCTGTTTGACTTTTGGAAAATGTACTCGTGTACAAGGTTGACTATCTACATAATGAGAACACCAGATAGGTTAGGGCACTGCAGTTTTAAGAGATAGCAAACATTTCACCTCTGGTTTGGTGAAGCTGAGAGGGTAATTCAGTTAGTATTTGTAACTTTTTTAAATTATTAATTTTAATGAATGTTTATAGAGACTTTGGATTTCTATTTATTCATTGTTGCATTTTTCTCCCTGCCCACCCCTCCCCTCTCCCCAATTCACTCTTTTCTTTGAAAAGTAAAAGAATAATTCTTTCATTGGTATACAATCTCCTCCCCCACCCCCCCATACACTCCACTATGCAGCATTCATTCTGGACTCTTGTCATAACCATAATGTTGTTGTTGTTGTTGTTGTTATGTGCCGTCGAGTCGCTTGTGACTCATAGCGACCCTATGTACAAAAGCCCTAAACTCTGCTCTGTCCTGTGCCAATCGCACTGTCTCTGACACTCCCATCCCAATTATCCCAGTCACTGAATCAATCCACCTCATAGAGGGCCTTCCCCTCCTGCTCTGTCCCTCCACCCTCCCAAGCATGATGTCCTTCTCCAAGGACCGGTCTCTTCTCATAACATGTCCAAAGTATGTTAGACGGAGCCTCAGAATCCTTGCCTCCAAGGAACCACCCGGTTTAACTCTTTCCAGGACGAATCTGTTTGTTGTCCTAGCAGTCCATGGTACCCTCACTACTCTTCTCCAGCACCACAGCTCAAAGGCATCAATTCTTCTTCTATCCTCCTTAGTCACTTTCCAACTCTCTGATGCATAACAAGTGATTGCAAAGACCGTGGCCTGTATCAGATGCACCTTAATCTCCAGAGAGACACCATTGCTCTTCAGTACTTTGGAGAGGTCCCTAACAGCAGACTTTCCCATGGCAATGAGCCTTTTCATTTCCTGGCTGCTGGTGCCAAGAGTGTTGACTGTGGAGCCAAGCAAACTAAAGCTGTGTACAATCTCAATCTCTTCACCATCCATCCTGATGCTGCCAATAACCATAATACCCATTCATATATACCTTTTAAATAGATCTCTCACTCGTCTGTTTCAATGCAATATACAACATTTCTCCCCTCCTTTTCTGCCTTTCCTCAACCCTAATGTCAGTCCCATGTTACAACAAGGGCCCTATGCAATATTTGTCCTTGTGTGATTGAGATTTTTTCACTCGGCATAATGTCCTCCAGGGTCATCCATTTTGCATAATAATTCATGAGTTCCTGTTTTTCAAAGCTGCATAGTATTCCATGAGTGTGCATATATCTGCTGGGTGGCGGTTATGCTTTCTTCAGGGTAAATTCCCAGTAGTGGAATTGCTGGGTCAAAAGGTATTTCTACTTGCCACTTTTTGAGAAAGCACCATACAGCCTTCCATAGTGGTTGCACCATTTTACACTCCCACTAACAGTGAATAAGGGTTCCAATTTCTCCACAACCTCGCCAGCATTTGTTGTTTGCTGTTCTGTTAAATTTTGCTATTCTTACTGGGATGAGATCATATCTCATAGTTGTTTTGATTTTCATCTCTCTTAGAGGTAGGGATTTTGAATGTTTATTTGTTCATGTGTTTGTTTGGCATCTGAATGTCTTTGGTGAAGTGTCTGTTCATATTCTGTGCCCATTTTTAATTGGGTTATTTATCTTTATCTTGTTGTGGTGTTTGAGTATTTTATGTATTCTAGATATAAGTCCCTTGTTAGACATGTTATTACCAAATATTTTTTTCCCAGTCTGTGGCTTCCCTTTTTATCTCATTGGAGAAGTTTTTGGATGTGCATAGGGATTTAAGTCTTAGAAGGTCCCATTCATCTATTTCATCCTCTCCTGGTTGTTGTAGATTTTCCAGCATGGTTGGAAGACTGTTTATGTTGTGGATTAGGACTTCCAGAATTCTTCCAAGCTTTTCTTTAATGAAATGCATAGTCCTTGGTTTTAGTCCTAGGTCCATGATTCATTTTGAGTTGGTTTTTGTGTATAGAGTGGGGTGTGGATCTTGCTTGTGTTTTTTACAGATAGTTTTCTAATTTTGTCAGCATCGTTTGTTAAAAAGGCTGTCTGTAATTTTGTGCCTATGATTCACTGCATTTTCTCCTCACAATAATCCTATAGGGGTACATGAGAAGGTTGCTGTTTTTATGGGGTGCCACTGGGTCATTTTGGCTCACAGCAATTCTTTGTGACAGAGTCCTCTATAGAGTTTTTCTAGGCTGTAATCTTTAAGGTCTGTCTTGGAAAGGGTGAACCGAGTTTCTCCTTGGAGGCTAGGATTTTGAAGCTCCATCTCACTCATTTTGGACAGATGTCCTTGGAGAAGGATATCAAGTTGGGAAAGGTAGAGGGATGGCCCTGGAGAGGAAGACCCTGGATGGGATGGATTGATCCAGTAACTGAGACAATGAGGGTAGGTGTGTTAGAATTAGTGAGACTAGCTCAGAACACGGCCGGATTCAGAACTTCTGTACATAGGGTTGCTGTGGGTTGAAGGTGATTCGACGGCACACAACAACAACAACAACAATCTTTATGGGACGGATTATGTGAATCATGTCTTCAACTGCTTAACTGAAAGATCAGTTGTTGGAGTCCACTAGTAACTTCATGGGAGAACAATGGAGAATTACCTCCCTTAAAGATTTAACCCTGTGTATTAATTGCCTCTGAAAACTCTCTTGAGGGTCATCTCCTGCTCAATGGCACACAAACAACAACCACAACAACAGGGTTCCCGTGAGTAGGATGGCTTAATTTTGGTTTACAATTTAGTTGCAAATAATAATAACAGAGCATAAAAGATTGAGGTTGTTAACAATTACATCTTGCTTGGCTCCACAGTTAACGCTCTTGGCACCAGCAGTCAGGAAATCAAAAGACGAATTGCACTAGGAAGATCTTCTGTCAGGGACCTCTCCAGAGTACTGAGAAGCAACGATGTCAGTCTAGAGACTAAGGCCATGGCTTTTCAATTACTTGCTGTGCATCAGAGAGCTAGACAATGACCAAGGATGCTAGAAGAATTGATGCCTTTAGTTGTGGTGCTGGAGAAGAGCCTTGACCATGGACTGCCAAGAAAACAAAAGGTCTGTTTTGGAGAGAGTGAAACCAAGCTTCTCCTTGGAAGCAAGGATTCTGAAGCTCCATCTCACATACTTTGGGTGTGTGGCCAGGCGGGACTGATCCTTGGAGGAGGACATCAGGCTCACAAGAGCGCAGGGACAGAACAGGAGAGGAAGACCCCGGATGAGATGGATTGATACAGTAACTGGGACAATGGGGGTAGGTGTGTCAGAATCAGTGAGACTGGCTCAGGACAGAGCAGGGTTCAGAGCTTTTATACATTGGACCACTATGAGTCACAGGTGACTCAAAGGCACATAACAATTATAATGACAATAACAATTATAGAATTAATCTCCTGTAGATCTACTGGGTAGGTTTGAATGGCCTTGAGAAGGTTGCCATTTTCTTCTAATCTCTGAAAAAGAGGGACATCAAGGCCAGACAATTGGCCAAGAGAAGAGGAGGAATTTGAACTTAAGAGTTTCTAATTCTTACTGTTCATTCTTTCCAACATGCCTCAATATCTGCAGACCCTACTGCAACTGCTAATGCCCATTTCCTACCGGTTTTCAGTGGAGACAGGTAGCAGCTGCTCAGCAGCCTCTATTATAATAGCCCTTTATATGCATGAATCCTGTGATTTCTGTTCTCCTCCAAGCTTCCCTTTCAGCAGGTTAAATAGCCCTGGTTCCATTCCTCATAGAGTTTATCTCCCAACTCTTTTGTCAGTTTTAACAAAGAGATTGTGACTCCTGGGTTCCTGCTCAACAGAGCTCTTCCTCATTATTTTGTAACCTTTATACCTCCTTCCAGGGAGAGTTAAATAAAGCCTGTGGATTTTTGATATGAATGTCTGGCAGGTTTGTGTGCCCACAGAAAGGTTTCCAGCAGGGCTCGCTGATGAAAGCCTCAGTCCAATTCCTGAGTCTCATTCATGGTAAATGAAAGGCAGCAGCCCCTCCGCTCTCTCAAAACCCACAGATGGGAAGAGTGCCCACGTGAAGGTCCAAATTTCAGATCAAGGCCCATTTTGGCAGGAAGGGATAGGTTGTAACGGGAATATTTAAACACGAGGAACCACCAGCTAATTACTTCAGGTGAACAATTCTTTTTTGGAAAGGCTCTGTTCTTTCAGCTTGCTAATCATGTGTAGAAATTACCTCTGACCCAGAATTTCATTATTGCACCTGAGCCAGCCAGAAAATTGGGCGAATTAAGTGCCATAAAATATAAGCAATAAAAATGAGAATAAACCTTGAGAGTGAACAGCTATGCAATGTTCTGGATGTTACAGCATGAAGCATGTCAGGGATCCTTCTGTGGTTTCGTAAAAATGACACCAGATGCCACTTCTCTTTCAGAATCCTGGGGTTTTCTTTTTAACCCTTTTCTCTGTAGCTCACAAGAAAGTGTAGGATTTGGGTAATAGAAACGACTTCCTCCATCGACCAAGTTATTTGGATTTTTTTTCTTTTCTTTTTCTGGAAGCAATATATGGCTGATATAACTTTTTCAGAGAAGATCAACTCATGGGTTAAAAAAAAGTATTTTTGTTACCCTTTCAGGGAAAGGCCTTGATCAATCTACATGAACACCAGTGGTACAATGAATGAAATATATGGCCCTCCTATCCATACCCCTTCATTTTGTGACTCTAGTCCTTTTGTCTATGTGTAAGACCTTAATAAAGGATGAGTTATTTATTGTAATAATGAGATAGGATTTGTGTTGGATATAAGCTCCAGTCTATAAGAAGGTATTAACCAAGTTGCCATGTTTAGTCCTCCTATGGGGTGTGGTTTGCAATCCCGAGATCCTATACAAATGAAAGATCATGGAAGTTCATGCTCATTTGTCTGGGACACTGCATCTAACCCCACCCCAGACAGCTGACAGCTGACAGCCTCAGTCTACAGGCTCCTGGTCCATTGTTCACCCATCTCTGCAACCATGTACATCATCCCTAATTGCATGAACCATTTCTCTGATGATTATTTTTAATTTCTGTGAGATCTTACCATGAATCACAGAACCCAAATATACAGACAGTAGTGGGAGGACTGAAGAGAGGAGGAATAATTAATACCAGAGAAGATGGAGTGGTATAACAGTTTGGACCTTTGGAACTTTGTTAACCTCTGCCTTATATGAACTGTTGTTGTTATGTTCTATCCAGTCAGAACTGACTTAAAGCTGATAATCTAGTGGGTTTTCAGAGACAGTAAATCACACAGGGAGAGACTGCCCATCTTTTTCCTATGGAAAAAGCTAGGGTTTCAAGCCACTTGTCTTTTTTTTTGACAGTGCAGCTCCTTACCACTAAGCTACCAGAGTCCCCTTTATAGGAACTAGTCAGGATAGGACGGGGTTCAGATCTGTTCTTCATAGGATTGCTGTGAGCTGTACTCGATGGTTCCTAACAAATAACAACCGTCTTGCGCTAATTATTTTAAAAGAAGATACTAATACAATGGCCTTTATCCAGGTTATAAACAAAGTCACTCAGATGCTGAGTGCCGACTCCTTTCTTATATTCCTCCATTGTTCCCTCACTGAAGCCCTTTAGAGAAACATAAGAACCACTGAAAGATGCAACTCAAATTTAGCATCATCTCCAGTCATGGGAGAAAGGTATTAGGGATCTTAGGTGCCTCCTTTATGTATTCCTTGACTTTAGAACAGCCAAGACATTATTTTCTTGCAAAAGATTTGGCTAGTGAAGTGGGAGAACTTCCCAGAAGGGAAGAATATAATGACTAAAGGGCAAATTTATGAGGAAGTGAAGTTAAGTAAGGAATAGGAGCTTGCCTGTATAGTTTGGCTTTAAGCAGGTGGACCCTGATTAAGGAAGTCTTGAGGAGCACCAAGAGAAAGGTGAGAATCTATGTTATTTCTTGTATAGGAAAGTGACATGAAAAAATGGTGCTTTAAAGGAAGAATCTGAAGCTAGTACTATAGCACAGTAGTGAACGTGATGGGAGAGCATGATGCCAGCACCTATTATGAAGCGGATGAGCTCTGCCTTTTCATGAAAAGAAGCTATAGGTGAGTGAGGTTTTCACCTGCAGATGTGTTTATTTTAACTAGCAAAATGTTTTACTTATTTATTTGATTCCTATTGTCCTCCCTTTTAATTGTGACTTGAATGAAAGTTTACAAAGAAAAGAATTTTTCCATCCAACCATTTATACATATTTTGTTTTATAACATTGGTTATAATACCCATAATGTAACTACACTGTTTTCATTTCCTTCCTGGGATTGTTTTATTAGTCCTTCTATTTTATCCCTTTCTAACTTTTGAGCTTTATCTCTGGGCAAGTGCTGCCTTTTTGATCTATTACGGTTAATATTCTAAGAATTGAGTGCCTCGCTGGTGTTCATGTGCATCTTTTAGGCTTGAGTATTATTTGGGAGAAAGTTGAGTCATGAGTTTCAGTTTCATTTGAAGTCTAAATTGTGATTAAGGGTCATAGACTATAGGGTTTCACTAGACTCTGTGATCAGGCACCTTTCCAAATTATTGAGAAGTGATAATGTTAGTTTGAAGACTAAAGTGGGCCTGATTCAGGCCACGGTCTTGTCAATCAGTTGCTATGCATTTGAGAGCTGTACGATGAATCAGGAGGATAGAAGAAAAGTTGATGCCTTTGAACTGTGATGCTGGAGAAGAGTATGGAATACTCTACGGACTACCAAAAAAACAAATGGCTATATCCTGGGGAAAGTGAAAAGAGAATGTTCTCTGGAGGCATCGATGATAAAACTTTAGCTCACATTCCTTGAGCTTATTGTTAGGCGAGGCTATTCTTTGAAGAGGAAAATGATGCTTGAGAAGGTGGAAGGTCAGTAAAGAGTGGAAGACCCTTAACAATGTGTGTTGACACAGAGACTGCAGAGATGTGCTTGGGTGTGTTAGAGATTGTGAGGATGGACACAGGGTTCAAATCTGTTGTTCATAGGGTTCCCATGAGTCATACTCAATGGCATCTGACAACAAGAAGCTCTGTGGACCAGTAAGCCCAATAATTTTAATCTTTTAATTTTATTCCACATTTTAGCCCATGCCTTCTAGGATCTTCTACTGTGATTCCTTTTAGAGTGGTCAGCAGTGGTAGTAGTAGGGGTGGTGACATCATATATCTCTAGTCTCAGGATCATGGAGATTGAGGTTCATGTAACTAGTACTAGTTCAGAGTAATTAGTACTCTGAACTAATTGTTTCCAGGCATCTCTACTAGAAAGATGGTCAATCTCCTCTTGTGTGATTTAGAGCCTCCAAAAGCCTACTGAGAGTCAGTTTTGAGTGGGTTCTGACTCAACAGCAAAACATTTTCTTCTTAGAGTTTGTAATAAGGAAACTGGTGGTGTAGTCTATAGGAAGTTGCACTCCTAACCCAAAGGCTGGACTTTGTCCTGGTTTGAATCTACCAGCAACTCCAGGGGATAAAGATGGGAGATCTCTTTCATGTGAATTTCAGAAACCCATTGGAGGGTTACCTATGAGTCAGTTTACACTTGATGACAATGAGTGACTAAGTTCATAGTACACAAATGTTTTAACATATCCACTGCCTATCTATAATTTTCTCTACTGAAGTGAATTGTGTGTTACTGTGATACTGGGAATATGGCTGTTGTTGTGTACCCTCAAGTCAGAAATGACCCATAGTTGACCCTCCAGCAGGTTTTAAGAGGAAGTTAATAGCACAGGAGGAGATTGTTCATCCCTCTTCTGCAGAGAAGCTGGCAGATGGTGGACTTGAACCTTTGAGATTGCAGCCCAGCTTTTTTACTACTAAGGCACCAGCTCCAAAGTGCTGAAGAGTAATGATGTCAGTCTAGGGACTAGAGTGAGCTTGATCCAGGCTATGGTCTTTGCAATTACTTGCTATGCTTCACAGCTCTGAACAATGACTAAGGATAACAGAAGAATCATCAATGCTTTTGAGTTGTGGTGCTGATGAAGTCTTGAACATACCATGAACTGCGAAGAGAACAAATAGGTCTGTATTGGAGAGGGTGAAACTAAGCTTCTCCTTGGAGGCAAGGATATTGAAGCTCTGTCTCACATACTTTGAGCCAGTGGCCAAGAGAGACCAGTCCTTGGAGGACATTGTGCTTAGAAAGGTAGAGGAACAGAGCAGGAAAGGAAGACCACAGGTGAGAAGGATTGACACAGTAACTGAGGTAATGGGGATAAATATGTCAGAGTCAGTGAGACTGGCCCAGGATAGGGCAACGTTCAGAGCTATGGTACACAGGGTAGCTATGAGAACCAGGTGACTCAGTGGCATATAATTACAACAACAACATGATACTAGAAGTTAAGCCATCAATATTTCAAATACCAGTAGGGTCAATGATGGTAAACATGTTTCAGTAGAATGTCCAGACTAAAACTGACTAAAGTTCTGGTGATCTACTTGTAAAAATTAACCAATGAAAATTCTGTGGACCACAGAAGTCCCAGAAGAGAAGCCATATATGTTGGAAGTCACTCAAGGTACTTTGTAGCCACAACAACAGACATGAGCAATTCGTGGTTTTGAAGATAGCACAGATCAAATTTTATTCTGTTTTATAAGGATCACCCTAAGTTGGAACCAACTTGATGACAAACAGAAACTATTCTACTCTTCTACTCCTGTCTTTTCCTCCCTTTCCTTTCTGGGCAAACCTTTAGCAGTTAGATAGATAGCATTTGAGGGGGTTTAATGTAGATTCTATTTCATCTGTACTTTATCTGCTGTACTTAGCACCTTTCATACATTTAGAGTTACAAATGCACAAATCTTTAAATTTGAAATAAAATTGTCTCTGGCCTCTTTTGTTAATTTATGATAGCACATTACTGGTTGCAATGAAGAGAGATTAGATGTAAAAACTGAGCATAAAGGGATCCCAAATACCATCAAGTTCAGAATCTTTATTTTATAAAGGAAAACACTAAATCCTGTTGCTGTTGTTAGGTGCTGTCGAGTATGACTCATAGCAACTCTATAAACAAAAGGTCTGAACCCTGATCTATTCTGTGCCATCCTCATACGTCCTGATATACAAGAGCTTATTGTGGCAGTGACTGCATCAATCCACCTGCTGGAGTATCTTCCTCTCCTTCACCAACCCTCCACTCCTCCTAGCATCATGTGCTTCTCCAAGGAACATGCCTAAAATATGTGAGGCAAATCCTAATCATTCTTGCCTTTAAACAGCACTCTGACTGCTCTTTCTCCAAGACCTATTTGTTTGTTCTTTTGGTCATCCATGGGATATTCAGTGCTCTTCTTAACACCACAGCTCAAAGACTGTCATCCTTATTTATTGTCCAGCACTCAGATGCATAGCAAGAAATAAAAAAGACTATGGCCTGAATTAGATGCACTTTAGTTTTCAAACTGACATAATTACTTGTCAATAATTTGAAGAAGTCCCTAACTGGAGATTTTCCCAGTGCAAAGTGTCTCCTTATTTCCTGACTGCTGATACTAAGGGTGTTAATTGTGGATCTAAGCAAGATGAAGCTGTTGACAGTTTCAATCTCTTCTCCATCCATCATGATGTTGCCAATTGGTCCAGTGGTAAGAATCTTTGTTTTCTTGACATCAAGATGCAATCCATATGGAAGGCTTCATATCTTGATCTTCTACAACAGGTGCTTCAAGTCCTCCTCACTTTCAGCAAGCTAGGTTATATCATCTGTATAATGCAGGTTATTGATGAATCTCCCTCCAATCCACATTCCTCTTCATAGAGTTCAGGTTTTTGAATAATTTGTTCAGCGTACAGATTAAATATACTGAAAAACACTGAGCCCTAGAGAGGAAAAATGAATTGTTTAGTGTAACAAGAAAGAGATATTGTTTAGTGTCACAAGAGAACTATGTTTGGGTTCTCCCAGACAAGGTAAAGGTTATTGATCTCATGTCTTCTGTGGCTCATCATTGGCCTAATGATCATATAATGAAAGATACTTTATTTTCCTTAGGATATGCCTCAAGACATTCATCTAAAGCTAATGCAATCTATTAGAATTACTCACACCCTCAAAAATATCCCCAAACCAAGCTCATTGCCATCAGGTTGACTCAGATGCATAGTGACTCTAGAGGATAAAGTAGAAGTGTTCTAAGACATTTCCAAGGTTATGTGTAAACTTTGTGTGAGCAGATTATCACGGCCTTTTTCTGTGTAGCAGCTGATGAGTCAGAACCACTGACTTCCCAGTTAGCAGCCAAGTAAGTGCTCTCAGGACTCCATTTCAGATTAAATGCTTGCATTGCATTATTAAAATGGCATTTAAATAAACTTGAGTTAATCCAGGAAGTCAGATCTGTAGTTCGTACATACACATGTGAAGCTCTGAGTGTACAGTTGGGGGAGCCCAAGAACCTTAAAACAGTGTGAAGAATTCTATGTTTATATACCTTTCTCACAGGCTTCATCAAATTCTCAGAGGAGTCCCAGACTTGAAAATCAAGTAAAAGTCTCTGAACATGTCTTTCATC
Source organism: Elephantulus edwardii (assembly GCF_000299155.1). Classification (NCBI taxonomy): domain Eukaryota; kingdom Metazoa; phylum Chordata; class Mammalia; order Macroscelidea; family Macroscelididae; genus Elephantulus; species Elephantulus edwardii. The sequence goes on from NW_006400285.1 coordinate 181,234, forward strand.
TGGTAGTTGAGGAAAAAAATGCCCCAAGAAGTCAAATGAACTCCTTAGAATTACATTATTATTTAGGGTAGAAGCATGACTAGAAATAAAATCTTCAAGTTTTAAAAAAAAGTTTGTTTTTTTTAACTTCTGCAACCTTAGTTCTTATCTTGAAGGGAGTAGCTTTATAAACAATTTTAAGTCTTCTTAAAACTATATTCCATGGATGGTTAAGGAATTATAAATAAATTACAAATAAAATAAAAGTAATTAAAGTGTGAAACATTTAAAAGCAACATGTTTTTTAAATTTCAAGAGCTCTGATGGCTTAGCAGTAAGAAGTTGCTTTGACAACTCAAAGGTTCACGGTTCAAAACCACCAGCTGCTCAGATGGATTGATGAGTAATGTTCTTCCATATGATTTTACTGCCTCTGAAAACCCACTAAAGTCAGTTCAGCTGGTTTCTGCTTGACAGTTCAACAACAACTTTTTGCTATACAATTTCAGATACTCCAAGGATGTGAATGTCTTATATCGTATAGAAAATTCACCCAAACCCATTGCCACTGAGTTCATTCACTTCTTAGTAACCCTCTACTGAGCGTCTGAGGCTGTAAGTCTTTACGAGAAGAGTCTTCCCATCCTCTCCTACAAAGTGCTTGATGTATTTGAACCACTGACCTTTCCAGTCAGCAGCCCAACATGTAACATACTATGTCACTAGGGGTAGATACAGACACAGATACAGATATAGATGTAGGTATAGACACAGGTACAGACACAGCTATAGAGAGGGAGCTTTGGTGACCTAGTAGGTAAGGAGTCTGACTGCCAATTCAGAGGCAGGTGGTTTACATCTAACAGATGCCATGAGAGAGGAAAACTGCAATCTCCTCTCATGTGATTGGTGGTGCTGTGTATCGTAGAGTCAGAACCAACCCATAGCTGACCCTCGAGAGGATTTTCAATGGCCTCAAACTACGCACCTTTGGGATTGCAGTGCAGCTATTTGCCACTAGGCCACCAGAACTCCCTTCATATGATTTATAGTCTTTGAAAACCTACTGGAGGGTCAGCTATGAGTCAGTTCCAACTTGATGGTACATAACATAGAGATAAATATATAACTCTCTCTCAGTTGTTGTTAGGCACTATCTAGTCAACTACTGTTCATAGCATATAGGAATATAAATCAGGATTAAAGAGAAAATCATGCAAGCTGGGGTTGGGAACAGTAAAGGAGGGAAAGAGTAGTGAGAATAGCATTCAAATTAGCAATTCTTATCTACCTTTTTAAATTTTTAAAAAAATTATTATTATTAATGTTAATAAAAATTTACAGAGACTTTGGATTTCCATTCATTCATTGTTACATTTTTCCCCCTCCCAGAACTCCTCCCCCACTACACTCCCCTCTTGGAAAAATAAAAGAAAAATTCTTTCATTGTTTTACAATCCTTCCCTCCAGGTCCACTCCACTATGCAGCCTTTGCTCTGTATTCCTATCATGACAAAAATACCTAATCACATATCCCTTTAAAATAGGTTTCTTCCTCATTTGATTCAATGAAGTATACATTATTTATCCCATCTTTCTCAGTCTCCCTCAAACCCTGATGTCAGTCTTGTTTTGAAACAGTGGCAACATGCAGTATTTGTCCTTTTGTGACTGAGATATTTCACGCAACGTAATGTCCTTCAAGGTCACCCATTTTCAATAATATTACATGAGTTCCTTGTTTATCAATGCAGCATAGTATTCCATTGTGTTAAAATTTCCATAGATAAGTACTTCCATCTCTTCCTCTTCATTCAGGAAAGGATATCAGAATGCAAGGGGAAATGAAGTTATTAGTGACTGCAACATGCCTAACTACTACTGATTGTGAAGCACAGGATGCCAGACACTAATGCCAAGGACCATCATGCTGCAGAGCACTTTCATAAAGTGTGCCACCATCAATCTGCAGGTCTAAAAAAAGCTAGTCTTGGTCACAGCTGTTCCTGGAGTGCCCATCAACTCTTAGCACTATCTGAAGGATATGGCCATTCCCCATAAATTGCATTACCTGTGAAGGATCTTTTATACCAGTTTCTGTACTTTTTAAAAAATCTATTTCATCCGATAATAGGTATTTCTAGCTTTATTATCTGTGCTAATGTGAGTGGTCTTTCTTTCAGTCAAAATATCAACTCCTTTGCAAATGTTCTGATTGTGACAGGCTCATTGATTACAACCATGAATGGAACTTTTAATTTCTTATGAGCAGATGTCCTGGTTTCAATAAGCAATGAGAACTTTTCTTTCTAATATAAAAATAATGGTTTAATATTTTTTTCTTATGTGCTAGTATAAATGGAAGTGAATCATGTTGAGATAGTTTAATCATACTTATAAATATAGAGGTTGGAATTCTTTAGATTCTGTTTTATAAGCAATATTAAAAGATGGCAGCAACTCAGGTTGCTCAGTTGTACAATAAACTTGACATCTCTTTCAAAGAATGAAAGAAAGGAAGGACGGTAGAAAGGAAGGTGAGAAGGAAGGAAGGAAGGTGAGAAGGAAGGAAGGAAGG
>NW_006400285.1:184107-193136 GCF_000299155.1 Elephantulus edwardii
GGGAGGGAGGGAGGGAGGGAGGGAGGGAGGAAAAGGAGAGATAGTGGCAAAGGTCCCTGAGTGGAGTTGTTGCCCTTGAGCCATTGGAAGGCCCTCCATCAGATTTCATTATTTGAAACAGAGGCTGGAGAACTTCAGATCCCAAAGAAGCGCTGCCAAGTGAATGCTGTAGCTGAAGTTGGGCTGCTGACCACACAGGCCTGAAAGAAGGGTAAGGATACCTTAGATAGGCCCAACGGTGCACAGTATAGTTTAAGTTTGACCAAGAGTTGACTAGATCAACCTTGAAAAGTTCCCTTTCAAGTCTAGATTTTTTTTTGCTTTTGGATCTACCCTTGAGACAATTTGGATTTCAGAAGGGCTGCTTGAACCTTCCCAATCAGTTTAACAAGTCTTCACTCTGGTGAGCTTCTCAGATCCACTTCTTCCCGTGACGGTCACATCTCTCTAATTTGCCATCTCTTGGAGCAGGCAATGGTTTTTGGCAAGATTACGGTCTCAGCAGCAAATAGGCATTTCTCTCAGTTGTCTGGGCTGTAGAAACACTATATTAGTCTTTGGCTATGGGGCAACCACGTGTAGTTATTTTGTGGAACTCACAGCATTTGATGACAGTGACTATTCTGAGAAGGAAAGTTGGGATGAGGCATTTTTCCTTTCCTTTTTTTATTAGTATCTTTATCATTCATAAACATTATGTTTCATGCATGTACATGGTGTTTCATACAGTCCTTCATTTGCATTTTATTTTATTCATTTATATTGTGGGTGTATTTTTCCTCCCTTACAATCATCCAATCAATAACTATTTTCGTGAAAGTGTTTAAGCCAACTACTTCATGGCTCATGCTCTGAGGAAACAAGTATGTCCCTTTTACTGAAGGACTCGCTGTTCAACTTGGAAACTTTGAACATTTGGTTCCATAAGCATAGCCCCGTCCAAAGCAAACCATCAGGTGCGATGAGTTTTTAATACCTCAAGACTATCAATTTACTTTGGAGACAGTCTATTATCAGCCAGGGACCATTTTCTATGTGAAGAGGAAAGCAAGCTAGCACACAGAAGTGCAGCTTAACTAGTTATATCTTCTTAGCCTATGGGCTCATCGGTATCGGTTCAAAAATTAGCTATCAACCTGTGAAATTTCCAATGAATGAATATCCGTTGTGATTGCTGAATAAATTTGAACACCAATGGTAGAGCCATCTTTGATTGAATTTCAGAGTTTTTTTGAGAAGCTTTTTTGATGGATATCCTGATTTTTTTTTTCCATCATTGACACTGAAATTAGATGGAAATTTCCCGATCATGACGTGTGTGTGTGTGTGTGTGTGTAGCGAGGGTCAGCTAGGAGTTGGTTCTGACTTTACAGACATAGGTTGAGTTGTAGAGCTTATAGAAAAGGGAATATTGTTTGTACTAATGTTTCTTTTATAATAAAAACTTAAACTGTTTTCAAGGGAAAACGTGATATATCTATAAAACAACAGGTTAAATTTGTATCTTTCTTAGATAAATTGTCTGAGTGAGCACCTTTTTTTTTTTCTCTTTTCAGATAATTATTAAGCTATCACCTTTAGTCTGGCCCCAGTTACTCATTTTATGGGCAGAAGGTTTAGGAAAAAAGATATAATTTTTAATGTATTAATGGTTTCAAGGTTACACTGAGAACATGACAGGCATTATCATCCTAATTTTCTTTGTTTCTCCCTCAAATTGTCACATGTATTTAGTGATTAGCAAGGTAACTGGCATTGTGCCACATTTAAATTTTGAATAAAATATTTGATGGGCGAATTATCTTCTTAAAATGGTGCATACGTGTAATTTATCATCTGCAGCTGTTGGTGTACTTTAAATTAGAATCCAAACCAATTCCACATATCATTTTATTAGTTTCCTTGTATCAGATTGTAGTTTTTTTTCTTTTCTTAGCAAATGGTACTTTTTTTTTTGCTTCAGTGTTTTGTTTGTGCTTTCCAGAGCTCTAAAGGAAAGGAGAAGCCTGTAAACAAAATTTTTCTACTTGGCGGTATCTTACTATTCTCAAAAGTTAGAAGGCAGGCTCTATTCCCTGGGGAGAAAAAAAAATTAAGCTAGATACAATTATTTTAACAAAATATAATGCAACTTACACATTGGTTTCTTTGGGGCCACACATTCTGGTGGTATCTTACTTAGCTGCTATAACAAAAAGTACTGCAAGTGGTGGTTTGCAAAACTCAACTCAAATTCACTGCGGTGGAGTCAGAACTGACTCATAGCATACCCTCTAGTGGTTTTTTTTTTGGGGGGGGGCTGCAAATGACACAGGAGGAGCCTGTCTTTCTCCTGAGAAGCTACTGGTGAATTCAAGCTACCAGCGAGGAGTTACTTTTGGGTTAACCTCACAACTCACTGTGGTCTGTGTGTCACTAGGTAGGGGCTTTAGAGAAAAGAAATTTATTTTCTAGTCATTCTAGAGAGGGCTCTGGTAGATTAGTGGTAAGGAATTGCACTGTCAACAACGCAAAGTTCTGTGGTTTGAATCCACCAGCTGCTCAGTGAAAGAAAGATGGTTAATCTTCTCCTGTGTAATTTACTGCCTGTGATAATCTGAAGGGTCAGCTATGGATCTGTTCTGACTTGACAGTACACAACAATGGTTCCAGAGGCCAAAAATCCCAATCTTGACTGGGACTTGGTGTCTTAGTTGTGTCAATTCCTTCTGTGGAACTCTCTCTTGATGTAGGCGGGCCATTACCTGGCATTTGTCTCCTTCTTGATGTCTCTGTGTTAATTCTGCTGTATTTATAAGACATCACTTAAAAAGATTAATTTGGGAACCCCTCTCTGGGTTAATTTGGGACTCACCATGCTGTGGTTTGATTTCAGTAATATAACAAAAGAAAGTTCCAAATTGTCTCATATTTAGAGTTACAGGGGTTAGGGCTTTCACATATAATTTGCATGGATATAATTCAACCCATAACATTTCTCAAGAAAGAGAAATTTACCACTCAACCTTCAGATACAAAACAATCTAACTTCCAAGTGAGGCATCCATTTCTTCCACTTGTCAGTGTTATGTATATAACCCAGTGGCGTTGTGGGGAAGGATAGTTGTGCTTTAAAGAAAGAGGTGATTATTTTAGAGGTGGACTGAAGATTTTTCTATTGACTGTAAAAGCAGGAAAAAGATTAGTGTTAGTTTACTAGGGCTGCTATAATAAAGTACTGCAAACTAAAAAAAAAACCCTCTCCTTGTCATGTTGTCATAATTGACTCATAGTTGACCCTTTAGTGACTTTTCAGAGACTGTAAGTCACACAAAAGGAGATTGCCTGCCTTTGTTCATGGAGCTGCTGATGGATTCCCTATAGTCTATGCCACTAGAGCTTGGAGGCTTAAAATGATAGATATATATGTTATCACCGGAGGCTAGTAGTCCAAATTTAGGTTTCAGCAAAGCTATGTTCTCTGGTTCTTGGGGAAAATCCTTTCATATAACTCAGTTTCTAGGATTCCCGGGTGTTTTTCAGCTTGCAGCTCTGTTGATGTTGCTGTTGTTAGGTGCCATTGAATTGACTCTGACTCATGAGCCTCAGACCACTCGATGGCATATAACAAAATAGTGACAACAAAAAGGAACATTGCCTGCTCCTGTGTCATCCTCACAATTGTTGCTATATTTAAGGCCATTGTTGTAGCTACTGTTAACAATCGTCTCACTGAGAATCATCTTCTTTTCTCCTGGCCCTTCACTTTGCCAGAAAGGACTGGTCCTTCCTGATAACATGCCCAAGGTACATAAGATGAAATCTTGCCATTCTCACCTCTAAGGAACATTCTGCTTTGCAGCTATATCCTATATAATTCTCTAATCTTTCTCTGATGCCACACTTACTCTGTATCTATTTCCTCTTTTATAAGGACACCACTCATATTGGATAGGACTCACTATTTTCCAGCATGATATTAACAGATAACACCTTCAAAGACCCTATTTCCAAACAAGGTCTCATTCACAGGCATGGACATTAAGACTTCAACATATATTTTGGGGGAACATGATTCAATCCATAACAATGTTCATTCCTTTACTGTCAATCTAATGTCCTTCTCTTGAGTTGGTCTGTTACCATGACGCCATGAAAGATTCAGGAAAAAAAAATCAGGCTGGAGCAACCACGGGCATTATGTGTGGCAGAATTCAAGCCAGTGGTCCAAGCATGAAGGAAATGATGTGCTGGTTGCACAGACTGAGGCTGCTAGGACTAGGGCAGCCCAGACACATAGTGGTACTAAAGAAGCACAGGGAGGCTTGTGCGCTGGACCTGGCGCTTATCCTTGTCAACGCTGTCCATCAGGTTTATCACACTTGCCACAGGTAAGAGATTTTGACATCCAAGTCCAATTGTTAATGCACAACCTGTACAGATTGTTCAAAGGGGCTTTGGAAATCCTCAGACAGAAGTGCCGCAAGGAGAACAACGTGTCTGAGAAAGCTAGACAGGGCCTCAATCTCCTATTCTACAGGCTTTCCTGTTTCCTTACCTTTGGAAGGTAAGAAAAAGAAGGGCATAAAAACCACAATCAACAGAGCTGCTTTCTAGCCTGCAGAGTACTGACTTTGTCAAGGTTTGGACGGACAACAAATGACTAGAATCAGGATATAGAATTTTCTATTTCTTGGAAAGAGAAGCAGGTCTAAAGTTTTAAAAATACCTCTGAAGGGGATCATTGTAGATATGACTTAGCATAACTAATATATTCTTCCATACATATTAAAACTCACAATACATTTTCATTGGGGATCTATCATTTCTTAACTCTTACATCAGAGCCCATGAAAAATTGGTTTCCCAGCATTATCACGGTAAAATACTTAGACAAATAGTGCAACAAGAATTATGTTCATACTACTTAATGATTAGCAGTGCAGACACCAAGCAGTCACAGCAGAGCCCCAAAGAATCAAAATAAACACACCAAACTGTATCCTTGCACACAGCTGCCTTAGTTTCGGCCTTGGGGATAAGGAGGCGTGGACTCAATGCTGGAAGCTTTGGAATGTCTTTATTAGCTAGTCCTGTTCCAACTGAAAATGTGCATGTACACATGAATACACAAACCGCTTCAAAAGGAGAGAACTGAGGTTTACTGGAACCAGATACAAAGCAAGAGCCAGATATGCCACGGACACATTCTATAAGGAGTCAATGGGACATATTGTACAACATTTTGTCTCAGTGTGACTCAAAATTTCTCATGGCCATCACATCAGGACTGACTCACAGCTGACACTACAGCAGATTGTCAGAGGCTGTAAATAGCACAGGAGGTAATCTTTTCCCTGTGAAGCAGCTGATGGATTGGAAACCCTGCCTTTAATTTGGTGGCACAATTCCTTACCCACTAATCCTCTAGAGCCCCCTCCAACTGTTGTGGCTGTTATGTACCATCGAGTTGGAACCAAACCATAGGGGACCTTCCAGTGGGTGTTCAGAGGTAGTAAATTGCGCAGGAGGAGATTGCTCGTCTTTCTCCCTCAGAGGTGCTGGTGATGTACAAATTCATTACTCCCCTATTAAAATAAGCAATATCATAAAATGAAAGTATAAGGCACTGACTTATTTCTAATGAGTGTTTTTGAATGGGCAAGGTTTATAGTGCAAATGCAGATTGCATACCAACCATCTGAGATTGCCCAAAGACTAGGCCAAGTTCAGCTGCACAATTTGAAGTAGTCAGCTTTGAGCCAGACTTTGTAGTTTTGCATAGTGCAACTTTATATAGTAGATTTGGTAACTGGCTATTGTTGTTGTTATGTGCTGTTGCGTTGCCTGTGACTCATAATGACCCTATGTACAACAGCCCTAAACCCTGCTCTATCCTGTGACAATCTCACTGTCTCTGACACACCTATCCCCATTACCCGAGTCACTAAATCAGTCTATCTCATTGAAGATCTTCCTTTCATGCGCTGTTCCTCCACCCTCCCAAGCATGATGTCCCTCTCTAAGGACTGGTCCCTCCTTCCAACATGTACAAAAATATGTCAGATGAAGCCTCGGAATTCTTGCCTCCAAGAAGCAGCCTGGTTTCACCCTCTCCAGGACGAGCCTGTTTGATCTCTTAGCAGTCTATGGTATATTCACTAATCTTCTCCAACACTGCAGCTCAAAGGCTTCAATTCTCCTTCTGTCATCCCTAGTAATTGTCCAGCTGTATGACACATAGTAAGTGATTGCAAAGACCATGGCCTGTATCAGGTGCACCTTAGTCTCCACACTGACATCATTGCTCTTCTGTACTTTGCAGAGGTCTCTGACAGCAGACTTTCCCAGTGCCATGTAAGTCATAAATTCCCAATAATTTGTCACTGATATACTCACTGAGCATCATTAACAAGGAGGATAGGGTGGTTGAGTAGGATTTTCAAAAGCTAGAACTCTTGAACAACTTCATTTTAGCTCCTTAGAGGAAAGCTCAAGAGGAACAGGCTCTCCAAGCTGCTCTGTGATTCCTTTGGGGGTGAGTATGGTGAGTAGTATCTAGCTTTTATGTACTGGGAGGTAAGTGTCCTGTACTGTTTGACCGACCAGTTGCAGAGCACACTGTTGTTGTCTGTATTGGACCAGGAACCAGTGAGCTGTCAGGGAATTTATGCCCAAGGTACCCAAGGAGTGGATGTTTGACAGTGGGGGAGGTGTAGCAGTTAGGTAGTCCTTTATGAGCCTAGCTTCTGGTCCAGAATAAATGTGGTGTTGCTGTTGTGATGTATTGTTGAGTTGCCTGTCATTCATAGTGACTTTATGTACAGCAGCCTAAACCTTGCTCTATCCTGTGCTAATATTTTAGTCTCTGACACAGCTACCCCCATTATCCCAGTCACTGAATCAATCCATTTCATAGAGGGTCTTCCTCTCCTACGCTGTCCCTCCACCCTCCCAAGCATGATGTCCCTCTCCAGAGACAGGTTCCTCCTTTCAACATGTCCAAAGTATGTCAGATAAAGATTCAGAATCCTTGTCTCCAAGGAGCAGCCTGGTCTCACCCTCTCTAGGATGAACCTATTTTTTCTGGCAATCCATGTTATATTCAATATTCTTCTCCAACACCAAGGCTCAAACACATCAATTCTTCTATCATGGCTAGTCATTGTTCAACTTTCTGATGTATAGCAAGTAATTGCAAAGACTATGGCTTGGATCAGCACACCTTAGTCTCCAGACTGACATCATTGCTCTTCAGCACTTGGAGGGGTCTCTGACAGCAAACTTTTCCAATGCAATTCATCTTTTTATTTTCTTGCTGCAGGTACCAAGAGTGTTGATTGTGGAGCCAAGCAAACTAAAACTGTTAACTATCTCAGTCTCTTCACCATCTATCATGATGCTGCCAATTGGCCCAGTGATGAGAATCTTTGTGTTCTTGACATTGAGCTTCAGTCCATATTGAAGGCTGCAGTCCTTGACCTTCTTCAGCAAACACTTAGGTCCTCCTCAGTTTTAGCAAACAGGGTTGTATAATCTGCATAATGCAGATTGTTGACGAATCTTCTTCAATCCTGATGCCATATTTCTCCTCATAGAGTCCAGCCTCCCGATTGAAAAGGTATTCTTAGTGTACACCCTTCCCAATTTTGAACCCTGCAGTGTTTCCTTGCTCTGTTCTGATGACTGCCTCCTGGTCCAAGTACAGGTTTTGCATAAGCACAATCAAGTGTTCTGGGATTCCCATTCTTCTCAGAGTCAGCCACAGTTTGTTGTGATCCACATAGTCAAATGCCTTTGCATAGTCAAAGAAACACAGATAGACATTAGTACTATGGCCTCTTTTAAACCCAGCGTGTACTTCTGGCAGTTCTCTGTTAATGTGCTGTTCCGGTTGTTTTTAGGTAATTTTTAGCAGAATCTTGCTTGCATGTAATATTAATGATATTGCTTGATAATTTCCACATTCTGTTGGACCACCTTTCTTTGGAATGGGAACAAATATAGATCTCCTCCAGTCAGCTGGCCAAGTGGTTATTCTCCAGATTTCTTGGCACAACTTGGTGAGCACATCCAGGGCAATTATCTGTTGAAATATGTCAATTGGTAAGGCATCAATTCCTGGGGTCTTGTTATTTACTAATTCATTAAGACCAGTTTGAACTTTTTCCTTCGTCACAACAGGCTCTTGCTCACATGTTGTTTCATGAATTCTTCTGTGTCCCCAACTCCTTTTGGTACCATGACTGATTTTCTTCCCATCTTCTTTTAATGTTTCCTGGATTATTTAATATTCTGCCCAAAACATCCCTAAGTATTGCAGCTTGTGGCTTGAATTTGTTCTTCAGTTCCTTCAGTTTAAGAAATGTCGAATGAGTTCGGCCTCTTTGCTTTTCTGACTCCAGTTCTTTGCACATTTCATTGTAATAGTTTATTTTGTCTTCCTACGCTGCCATTTGAAATCTTATGTTTAGTTCCAAAATGTCTTGATTTCTTCCCTTTGCTTTGACTTCTCAGCAATCTAGTGAAATATTCAGAGTCTCTTCTGACATCCATCTTGGTCTTTCTGACATCCATCCTCTGTCTTTGTAATGACTTTTTGCAGTATTCCTGGATGATATTCTTCATATTCTCCCACAGCTCATCTGCTCTTCACTCATTAGTGTTCAAGGCTTCAAACCTGTTCCTGACATGGTTTTGAAATTCAGGTGGGACAGACTTGAGGTCAAAGTTTGGTTCCTCTGGATTTGATTTAATTTTTCTTAGCTTCAGCTTGAACTTGCATATAAGTAGTTGGTGGTTTGTTCCACAATCAGCACCTGGTCTAGTATTCACAGATATTGATATTGAGCTTCTCCAGCAGTTCTTTTCACAAATGTAACTGATCTGATCCCTGTGCATTCTATCAGGTGAAATACAAATGTACAGCCTGTGTTCATGGTTCTTATAAAATATATTTGCAAAGAATAAGTCATTGATTGTGCAAATTTCTATCATTTTATCTTTAGCTTCATTTCTGTCACCAAGTCCATGTTTTGCTACTACTGATC
>NW_006400285.1:196966-198788 GCF_000299155.1 Elephantulus edwardii
TTGGCACAGGATTGAGCAGGGTTTAGGGCTGTTGTGCATAGGGTCGCTATGAGTCGGAAACGACTCGACGGCACATAACAACAACAACAACAACAAGCAAAATGCTGACGATCATTTTAAAATGAACAGTACATAGATAGGAAACTGCTAGAAGTTTAAGCTGGATTTAGAAAAAGCTATGACTTCAGGGACATCATTGCTGATGTCACATGGATCCTGGCTTGAGGCAAAGAATACCAGGAGAATGTCTAGTTTTGCTTTATTGACTGTGCAAAAGTATTTGACTATGTCAATCTTAACAAATTATGACTACCATTGAAAAGAATGGGAGTCCCAGAACACTTTATTGTGTTTATTTGAAACCAATACCTAGACCAAGCAGTTGTTGTATGAAAAACGCAAAGAAACACTCCATGGTTTAAAATTAGGAGAGATTTGCACAAGGATTGTATTGTTTCTCTGTATCCATTCCATTTGTATTCTGAGCAAATTATTTCAGAAGCTGGACCCTCTGAAGAAGAATGTAGCATCAGGATTGGTGGAAGACTTATCAATAACCATCATGCAAATGACACAATCTTGCTCACTGAAAGTGAGGAGGACTTGAAATGCTTGCTGCAGAGGGTCAAAGACTACAGCCTTTGGTATGGACTGCATCTCAACATCAAGGAAACAAAAGTTCTCACCACTGGACTGATAGGCAACATCATACTAAATGGAGAGAATATTAAAACTATCAAGGATTTCCTCTCATATAGACCTACAATCATACATATTGTTGGTACCCCTAGTCAGAAGATATACTGCACTGGGAGCATCTGCAGTCAGGGACCTTTCCAGATATATTGGTCATGGGCACAGAGACAGGAAACTGGCTCCATTTATGACAGCCTTTTGCTACCAAAGGGATCCTGTTGGGGAGAGGTCAAGAGCAGCTTCTACGAACTGGTCTCCAGGTTGTTGCTGTTGAATACTGTCGAGTTGCAATCAACCCATAGCTGGCCCTCCAGTAAGTGTTCAGAGGTGCTTAATTGCACAGGAAGAGATTGTCAGTCCTTCCACAGAGCAGCTGGTAGGTTCAACCTTTGTCTTTGGGATTGCAATGCAACATCTCACCACTAGGCCACCAGAGCTCTTTGGGCAGGTTATAGGGAGGGCAGGTAGCAGTCACTTGGTAAATGTATGACATTCCCTTACTTTAGACACCTGCTCTCAAGTCGGCGCCCTCTTTCAGGCTGTCTCTCTCTTAAGACTGGTCACTTTCTCACACCAATTCAAGTTATCTGAGTAATTACCATGGAGTCAGAATCAACTCACAGCTGACCCCTTATTTTCAGAGGTTGTAAATTGAACAGAGAGTTTTCTTTCTCCCTTAGAGCAATTAGTGGATTTGAACTGCATACCTTTGGGTTGGTGGGACAATTCCTTACTACTATACCAGCAGAACCCCCTTCCAGGAACTAGAAATTTGGTGCCTACCTCCTCCTGTAGAGGCAAAGGGTGAAATAAATAGTCTTTCTGTGCTTGAAGCGGAATCAAATTTTCTCTGTTTCAATTCCTTTCCTTCAACACCTCAATCTGACAGCTAACTTTCTCCAATATCTGACTCTCTATCACTTCTTCCCCCCAGCTCAGTGGTTTTAATTCCTATATTTACCACACTATGGTGACATGTACTTGTTGTTGTTGTTGTTATGTGCCATCGAGTCGCTTGTGACTCATAGCGACCCTATGTACAACAGCCCTAAACTCCGCTCTCTCCTGTGCCAATCGCACTGTCTCTGACACTCCCATCCCAATTATCCCAGTCACTGAATCAATC
>NW_006400285.1:199539-210145 GCF_000299155.1 Elephantulus edwardii
CCCTTCCCAATTTTGAACCATGTAGTGTTCCCTTGCTCTGTTCTGAAGACTGCCTCCTGGTCCAAGCATAATTTTCGCATTAGCACGATCAAGTGTTCTGGGATCCCCATTCCTCTCAGAGTTAGCCATAGTCTGTTATGATCTACACAGACATGTACTACTGTTACAAATAATTTTAGAGCTTTCACTCCTCTCTGAAATCCAGAAGGACAAAATTTATGAGTATGAGGATTATTTTAGTAGCTGGTTTGTAGTACCAGATCAGAAAAACCCATTGCCATTGAGTGGACTTCAACTTTATAGGACTGAGTATAACTTCCCTATAAGGTTGACAAGGCAGTATATATTCATGGAAGCAGATGGTCACATTTTCTTTCTAGTTGGATCTTAAATATTTTTGGTAAGGTTAGCAAAGAAAAACTTATCAAGGGTGAAAAATATTCACCTTAATTTTATCTTATATTTTTTTAAAGGTTTTATCTTTAATGAAAAAAGTCTACAATATTATTTACACGTGGGTAAGAAAATACCGTTGGACCCCCAGCTTCTTTTGGGATAGGCCACAGAGGCTCCTGTTAAATCAGAGTTGCCTATGGATGGTTCCAAGGTGAGAATCCGTATCAGCTGAGGAGCAGTTCCCACCTCATCTGCTGCCCAGCAGGATGGGCCTTCAGATCAGATCTGCAACGTTCATGGGCATCTCGTTGATCTGGGTGGAGTAGTACTGCACAATGTCTCGGAGGATGTGGATGTTGTCATTCTTCAGGAAGTTAATGGCCACACCCTCCCGGCCGTATCGCCCAGAACGCCCAATTCTGTGTATGTACAGCTCTGTTGTTGGGGAGGTCATAGTTGACAACGAGGGAGACTTGAGGGACATCCATCCCCTGGGCCCAGACATCTGTGGAGATGAGCACGTGGCCGGTGCCAGATCTGAACTCCTTCATAATGGACTCTCGCTCCTTCTGGGGCATGTCGCGGTGCATCGAGGAGACAGTGAAGTTGGCTCCTCGTATCTTCTCCGTCAGCCAGTCAACCTTCCTCTTGGTGTTGCAGAAGATGACCACCTGCGTGATGGTCAGCGTGTGGTACAGGTCACACAGAGTGTCGAACTTCCACTCTTCCCATTCCACAGCTATGAAGAACTGCTTGATGCCTTCCAGGGTCAGTTCATCACATTCCACCAAGATGCGGATGGGGTCGGTCATGAACTTGTTGGTCATCTCTAGGATCTCGTTGGGCAGCGTGGCACTGTTGAGCACCATCTATGTGGCCGGAGGCAAGTACCTGTATACGTCATAGATCTGTTCTTTGAAACCTTTGTTGAGCATCTGGTTGGCCTCATCCAAGACCAGCATCTTGATGGTTCGCGTCCTCAGGCTCTGGCACCGGATCATGTCAAAGATGCGGTGGCGAGGTGTGCCAACGACGACATGCTGCCCGTAGTCCAGCTTCCTGATGTCCTCCCCCACGTTGGTGCCCCTGATGCAGGCGTGACACTGGACGTTCATGTAGTCGCCAAGAGCAAGCAGGCCCTTCTGAATCTGCACAGCTAACTCTCTCGTGGGAGCCAGAATCAGAGCTTGGGTTTCCCGGACCTGAATATCCAGACACTGGAGGACGGAAATACTGAAAGTTGCTGTCTTGCCGGTACCGGACTGAGACTGAGCAATGACATCCCTCCCTTTAATTATCTGCTTGATAGCTCGCTGCTGAATTGCTGAGGGCTTTTCAAAACCGTAGGCGTAGATGCCGTGCAGCAGGTCCTCCCGCAGGCCCATAGTGGCAAACGTGGGCGTGATGTCCACCTCCTCGCTGGTCTCAAACTCCATCTTGGTCATGTCCTCTTCCTTGAGCAGCCGCTTCCGCGCAGACCCCGAGGTCGCCATCGTGGCCTGGGCCGCCATGATCGCCAACCGGAGCGAGTGCACCCAGAGCGGAAGTGGGGCCCGCCCGGCGGCCCTGCCGCCAGGAAGTTTTATCTTGTATTTTTAAAGTATTTATGCACTTATAAGAAAGTGTAAAGTGTTCTTTTACTAAGAAAGTAGCGCATGTATTTGACTTAATTTTTGAAAATTAGGGAATTATAAAAAACAAAATATTGCTTATAATATCTCAGGGCACTTTGCTGGTGTAGTCCATTGGGAGTTTCGTTGTTAATGCAAAAGTCATGCTTCTCTCACCAAAATTATTTAAATAAGTGGAAAAATTTTTAACAAGAATTGAATAATTCAGGTTTCTGCAGCTTTTCTTGACTGGCTTTGGCTCCATGTGGTTATTGGTCCAGCTCACAACCAGTTACTTGGGACCACTGTGGGCCAGTGTTAGTGTTAAGTGGGCATTGGGACAAATCTGAGGTAAAGCTTTCACAGGCAAACCATATTTAAGGTATGCCCTAGCTTCTGTCCTCTTGGTACTTCACCAAAAGGGACCAAGTTCCACTCCGTAGGCCAAGGCACCCACCCAGTGCTGTCTTCTTCTCTATGGGCTGAACCTGTTTAGTGCCACAGACAGCTGGGCTATCAATGCCTGGCTCTGCTGTGCTTGCCTCTGTTCCTGTGGGTCTCCTCTCAATAAGTGTTACTTAGCGTCACAATCCTTGAGCTGTATTCTAAATCTTTCGAGAGTTTTTCAGTGCTGATTCTCCAGGCTCTCCTTCATCAGGAATCATTGTCTGAGTTTTGGAATTCTGAGTTTTTTATCATACAATGGACAGTGTTCCATCCAATCCTGGTAAACGTCACACCAAGCTGGGAGGGTGTCTCCAGACAGTGCAGATAAAAGTTAAACTGGAGGATGATGGATAGAGTAGGCTGTCCAGACAATCCTAATTAAAAAAGCAAATTAGAAAATCTGTAGACATGGATCAAAAATAGACCAAGCCACTTATAAGAACAATATACCAACCAATGCTTTAGCAGATTGTGACCAACCAGTTATATGGAGAGGACAAACCTGAGGTCAAAAGGGGTGCAGGCAAGAAAAACGATTGCACTGAAATTAGTTCAAAGATGCAAAATATCTGTCACAACTCCTAAGTCTAATAGTGACCATTTAAAAATGTGTGTTTGTGAGTTTCAGAGTATGCATGAAAAAAAAAAAAGAAACTTGCATGTCTCTAAATTATGCTTCTGGTGTTTTAGTTTCCTCCCTTTTTCTTGCCTATAAGTGAAAAGATCTGTTACATCAATAGGTGAGCTGGAATTAACATTAATTTAATAATTTATTTAATAATTAAATAAATTTAATAATTAATTTAAATTGAAGAGTGTGATGTCTCACCAAGCTGGAGTCATAACAGGAGCTGTGTGTGGGAGCTCAGAAGGGTTGCAGAGCAGGACCCCACCTTGATCCTTTAGTTTTCCTCTGTCTTCACATGCCATTGGTTCCCAACATGCCACTTCCCAATAGAAAAGGCAGCAAATGATAACTGCTGAAAACACAGGTGTTGGATGAGTCCACTTTTATCTTTTCCCTGAGAGGCCAGGAACCCTATTAGGAGGGGAGCAGTGCAGTGGAAGAATGACCTGATAGGCAATTACTGCCCTGAGCCCATAGGTGTTCAGACTGAAGTCACCACTGGCCTTGACAAATATTCATTAAGCCCAGTTTGCATTTGGTTTCAAGGAATAATGAATGAGGTGGCAGAAGGTTTTGGGTTAAAAGGCCTAAAATACATTTAATGCCTGGATGGACAGCAGAATTGGCTACAAATGAATCGGGGGAAGTGTAGACAGGAAACGACATCAGGCTGTAGTGAACACAGGTGCGAAGATGAAGTCTTCCTGTTGTTTCTTATGCTTTGTAGTTTCCACACTGGGTACACTATGGGTCCCTACTTGATGTTGTTGTTGTTAGGTGCAATCAAGTCAACTGTTAAGAGCTAAAATTGTTGTCTGGTCTCTCTGACTCTCATAGAAGAGGGTTGGTGTCTCCCAGGAAATGGGAAGGAAATTATTACACTTGCACCAATGCAATACTGTTTCCGGCAGGATCCGAAATGTGGTTACACCAGGAAGTAGCCCTCTCCCCAGCCAATCACACAAGTCCCTGGATTGGGCCAGATCACAACCTCCTCTCATAGGTTTGGGAGTCAATAAAAGCAGTGCCTTCCTGGGGGTTCACTCTCACTCTTTCTTTTTCTGGTGACAGCATGCTGTAAGGTTTGGGTTCACCCCTGTCTTTTACCCCTTTTCCCTCTTCTTTTTTCACTTTAACTCTTTTTCATGGCCCAACTTTCACCATCTATGCCTCTGTTTTATTACCTTAATAATCCCTTTTCACTTGTTTTGCTAAATTGACACTTTGTGTGTATTGGTTCACTTAACTACAGTCACATCAACTTACCATTTGTGAGACAATGAAGATATGAAGAGAACTCTGGTTTTGGCATGTTTTATCAACTATGACTCATAATGACACTAAGAACAACAGATATTAACCATGCCAGGCCCTATCCTGTGCTGTCTAGATGATCTCTGCAGTTCATTGCTGCAGACACTGTGTCTTGTCCATTTCATTAAGAGTCTTCCTCTCTTTTCCTCCCTCCATTTTTCCTAGTATGATGTCTCTCTCCAGGATTGGTGAAATGTCATCTCACTTATTTTGGTTATATTTTCAGGAGGAACTATCTCTTCAAGAGAGATCAGTCCAATTTGTTAGGTGTTAATTCATTGAGTTCAATCTTTCAGAATTATTGAAACTGCTCATCAAATTAAAAAGTGGTATAGAAGAGAGGGAGTTGTATTGCTTCTTCAAAGGCCTTGCATCTCTAGTGCACAACCACCAGTGGATCTGCAGGAGTTGTGATTTTGTTATGTGCCGTCGAATTGCTTGTGACTCATAGCGACCCTCAGGAAATCTTTTTCTGTGCTATTTACAGCTTCCTAAAATCCAGCTGGAGGTCAGGTATGAGGCAATTTTTAGTCCAAGGCAATGAATAGAATGTAAAAGATATCTACACGTCGAGGCTTGCTAGGGTTAGGACCAATAAGATAGGGGAGACAGAAGTTCATGTCAGGTAAATAAATGAGTCATAAGAACCAGAAAGCAGATAATGATATATGTGGGATTAGTACTTTAGGTACGACTGATGTCAGAGAACAGTGGACCATCTACCAAACTGAGAACTCACCATGAGAACATATCATTGGCCTAGAATCCAGCTCCAAGGCATTCCCAGATGTACCAGAAAGCCATATATACATGACTTCACTCAGTAGCAAGCTGTCTTGTCCGTTAATTCCTTTTTGGAGAGTAAGGTATCCTGTTCTTTGTGATGTACCTTTCTTTCCTCCTCCTCCTCCTCCCGCTCCTCCTCCTCCTCTTTCTCTTCCTCCTCCTCTACCCTCTCCTCCTTTCTCTTCTTCCGCTTTTTCCTCTTCTTCTTCTTTCCCCTTTTCTTGTGTACCATCAAGTCAGATCAGACATGCATAGGAGACTGTCCCTCCTTTTCCAGCAGAGCATCTGCAGGATTTAAACCACTTGGGCCTTTGGGATTGCAGCACAGCGTCTTGCCAGAGCTCCCTGGGATGTACCTTTCTTAAGAAATCTGTCTTTGCTTTTTATCTTCACCTCTGCCTCCTTGTTTTACCTCTTGGCCCAGCACGCCAAGGGAGGCCTTGACCCACACTCTTGGCCTAGTGCTCCAACAAGACCTCAACCTACATTGGAATTATTCTGAACAAGATCAACAACAATCCTTCTAAGGGGCTCTTCACCCTTCATCTCACGTTGTATACTAAAGTCAGCCTTCCTAAGAGCCTCCCTGAGATGGGCACTAAAGTTGGCTTCCCTAAGTGTCCCTGAAATTGCTACCTTTTCTAAGTGTTACCTTGGAGGCTTGGGCACCATCTCTTCCTCTAATTTCTCCTGCCTCACTTAATTCTTTAACCAAGTGAGAGTGAACTAGGGAATTGACCCGACAGGATGTGATGAAATCCAGAGAAGCAAAATCTGTGTGAGCAGCTTGTTTAAAGGAGAAGTTTCCAGGTAGCAGCTGCCCATTATCTGGTCAAAGCTGTTTGTACGCAGGCACTGGTACCCTATACTGAGGAAACCATAGCTTCATTTTGGGCCTAAATTAGCTTAAGCAAAGAGGCCTCCAGTGTGAGACTAGTCCCTGCTGTAAGAATATCCAATACTGGGAGGCTGTGGGAAGGGACAGAAAAGACAATTATTTCTTCTGAAATATTTTGCATTTACAAGATGTCACAGTTGTACTATCTTGCTTGAGCTCAGTGTTCCTTGCCTGCCTTTCTTCTTCCTTTGGCTATTTTCCATTTTTTCATTTAATAAATATGTGTGCAGTGCCAGACACAATGGAGAAATATAGGTTCTGACCCATGTGGCTAGTGGAAACAGGATAAACAAGGGACAGGACAGTCTAGTGTGGTAAGTGACAATGGAATGAGACCTGAAGGACGAGCTCATGATGCTGGGCAGGGGGTTTGGGTTGGGGAACCTGAGGAGGGTGGAGAGAGGAGGTTTCTCAGAAGAGTGCTAGAAGTGAAGGAACAAATATGACATGGCCTATCAGAGACCCCAAACCCCAAGGCCAAACCCACTGCAGTTGAGTTGGTTTCACCTGAAAGCTACTCTATCCGTTTCCAAAGCTGTAAATCCTCATGGGCTGAGATGTCCCATCTTTCTCTTTTGAAGCAACTGGTGGATTTGAACCACTGACTTTTTGGTTGGCAGCATGACTCCTGACACCACCAGGGCTTCTTACCTGAGAGCCAAGACCCTATTATTCTCTAATCAGGGTCTCTCAATAAAACCAGGAAAGGGTATGGTAGAGAGCAGTCAGAAGGGGCTAGAAAGAAGCAAGAAACTGGCCTGTTTTTCCTTTGAAATAATTTTGTTTTAGTTGGACCTCCTCTGGCATAGGAATACAGAGATTTAAAAAGACAAAATATCTTCCACTCCAACTATACACTCTCAAACTTCCATGCCTGCTGGGAGGACAGGTGGTGGTGATTGGCTTTTGTCTCTAGCTGAGTAGCTCTCAGACTTGAGTGAGCATCAGAATCCCCTGCAGGGCTTGTTAAACTGCAGGCTGCAGGAGGCCCATTCCCAGATCTGGGGAGGTCTGAGGAGGGGCTGGGAAACTGCATTTTTAAGGAGTTCTCAGGTGTTGCTGATGCTACTGATCCAGGTTCACATGCTGAGCTGCTCTGCTCTGGACTCTTACTACTCAGTATGCAATCCCATCAGCGCCAGCATCACTGAGAATGGAATTTTATGCTCCACCACAGACCTGCTGCATCAGTGGCACAATTGCTTTGAGCTCCACTATTAACTAAACATTTGGAGGTTCAAATCCACCAAGGAGTGGCTGGGAGACCTGATGATCTGTTTTTAAGAACATGACAGTCTTGAAAACCCTATGCAGCACAGTTATACTCACTAACACATGGCGTCTTCCTGAATCAGAATCAACTCGGTGGCAGTGGGTACTGAGTCTGAGCGTTCATTTTCACAAGATCTCTAAGTTTTTATTATAGATACTGAAGTTGAAGAAGCCAAGTTCTGTCTGGAGCCTTTTCTAAGTTCCCACTCCAAGTCCTGGTCCTCTGGCACCGAGGCACAGCAATGTTCTTTCAAGTTAAGGCCTTGGATACAGAAGAGGCAAGGAAAGAGAGCCTGACCATGGAAAGAGAAGCTGTGGCCAAGTGCTGAGAGTAACATAGTGAAATACTTTCTCCTTAGACATATTTCCTAGTCAGTGTGGACTGTCTTCTCATTTGAGCTACATCCTCCTGAGTACTCAGAGGCAGAGTGGACTCTGCTGGACTGAGCCCCAACAGTGCCAGGCTGGAGATCCCACCCTGAAGAACTCCACCCTCTGCCCAAGCCTTTCAGAAATATCTAGACTTTTTGGATAGATACCCTATAGAAGTACATGAATTATTAATAAACACCTGAAAATATGCTCAGAATCATTAATCAGAGAAGAAATGCAAATTGAAATGGGTACCACTAAACTCCTCATTGGTGTCAAATGCTTCACATCTATTCTTAAGATGTTTTTTCATTTCAATCTAAAAGAAATGTCTAGCATTGAGAAGAATGGAATCTTAGAACACTAAATAGTGCTCAGATAAAACCTGTACCTAGAGTTAGAAGCTGCTCTCACAGAGCAAGAGAACACTTGTTATCATTGTTGTTAGGTGCTGTTTGGTTGAGTATGACTTATAGAGACCATATGAACAACGTATCTGAACACTGTCCTATCCTGTGCCAACTTCACACTTCCTTACACACTAGAACCCATTGCAGCAGTCACCATGTCAATCTGCCTGATTGAGGGGAGGGATCTTCTTCACTGGACCTCCACCCTTCCTAGCATCATGTTCCTCTCCAGTGAATAGCTTGTCTTAACAACACACCCAAAGTATGTGAGTTGTAACCTCATCATCTTTGCCTCCAAAGAGCAATCTGGCTGCACTCTCTCCAAGACATATTTGTTTGTTCTTTTGGCAGTCCATGGGATGTTCAGTGCTCTTCTCCAACAACACATCTCAAAGGTATGAATTCTTCTTCTGTCATCCCTATTCATCGTCCAGCTCTGAGATGCATAGCAAGTAATCAGAAAGACCATGGCCTGAATCAGACGAACCGTAGTCCTCAAACTTATGTCGTTACTTCACAATAATTTGGAGTGGTCCCTAAATGCACACTTTTCCAGTGCAATGTGTCTCTTCATTTCCTAACTGCTGGTACCAAAGGTATTAATTGTGGATCCAAGTAAGATGAAGTTATTGACCATTTCAATCTCTTTTCCCTGCCTGTAAATCCAGTAGTAAGGATCTTCGTTTTCTTGAAATTGAGAGGCAATCGATATTGAAGGCTGCGTTCCTTAATCTGCAATAAGTACTTCAAGTCCTCCTCACTTTCAGCAAGCAAGGTTATGCCATCTGCATAATAGAGGTTATTGATGAGTCTCCCTCCAATTCTGATACCACATTCCTCTTTGTAGAGTCCAGCTTCTTGAATAATTTGCTCAGAATATGGTATAGATTGAACAAGTATGGGAGTGACTATAACCCTGGCACACTTCCTTCTTAATTTTAATCCATATAGTATTCCCTTACATTACTTGACTGTGCTCATGCAACACCTGTACTCAAACCAGGAAGAGGTCCTCAGAACAGAGCAAGGAAACACTGCATGATTCAAAATCTGCAAAGGAGGGCTTCTGGATGCATCTTGTCTCCATACCTTTTCAATCTATGTATAGAACAGAACATTCAGGAGCCTGAGTTTTACGAGGAGGAGTATAGCATCAAGATTGGAGGAAGATTCATTGACAACATACGTTATGCAGATGACACAACCTTGCTTGCTGAAACTGAGGAGGACCTGAAGCATTTGCTGCAGAAGGTCAAGGATTGTAGGCTTCAGTATGGATTGAAGGTCAACATCAAGAAGGCAAAGAATCTCACCTCTAGGCCAATAATCAATAATACCATGATAGATGGAGAAGAGATTAAAGTTGTTGACAATTACACCTTAGTTGGCTCCATAATCAACACTTTTCGCACCAGTATTCAGGGAATCAAAAGACGAATTTAATTTTGAAAATCTTCTGTTAGGGACCTTTCCAGAGTACTGTGAATAGACTTAAGTGTACCTGAACACGGTCATGGTCTTCACAATTACTTGCTAAGCATCAGAGAGCTGGACAATGACCGAGGATGACAGAAGAAGAATCGATGCCTTTGATTTGTGGTGCTGGAGAAGAGTCTCAACATACCACGGACCACCAAGAAAACAAATAGGGTCTGTCTTGGAGAAGGTCAAATTAAGTTGCCCCTTGGAGGCTAAGATTACTTTGGGTACATGGCCAAGAGGGACTGGTCCTTGGAGAAGGACATTATGCCTGAAAGGGTGGAGAGATAGTGCAGGAGAGGAAGACCCTGGATGAGATGGACTGAGACAATAACTGGGGCAATGAGGGTAGGTGTGTTAGAGGCAGTACGACTGGTTCAGGACAGGGTACACTTCAGAGCTATTGTACATAGGGTCGCTATGAGTTGCAGGCAACTCTATGGCACATAACAACAACAACAACAACAATAACAACAACAACTAGAAGAAGTGTTCTTTTGCTCTGTTCACACAACAGCCTCGTGGTCCCGGGTATAGATTTTTCATGAGCCTGATTAAGTGCTCTGGGATTCTCATTCTTCTCAATGTCAGCCACAACTTGCTGTGATCCACACAGTCAAATACCTTTGCATTTGCATTAAAGTATGAATAGACATTGTTTGGTATTCTTTACTTCAGCCAGAATATATTTGCCTTCAGCAATGATATCCCTGGCACCACAGCCTCTTCTAAATCCTACTTGAAATTCTAGCAGTTCCCCATCTTTGCTTTAGCTATCTATGTTTTAGCTGTTTTTCAATGATTTTCGGAAGTATTTTGCTTGCCATTTATCAACAATCTGTGTTATGCAGATGACACAACCCTGCTTGCTGAAACTGAAGAGGACCTGAAGCGCCTGCTGCAGAGGGTCAAGGACTGCAGCCTACAATATGGATTGAGGCTCAATGTCAAGAAGACGAAGATTCTCACCACTGGACCAATTGGCAGCATCAGG
>NW_006400285.1:210590-215007 GCF_000299155.1 Elephantulus edwardii
ACATCATGCTTGGGAGGGTGGAGGGATGGCGCAGGAGGGGAAGGCCCTCTATGAGGTGGGTTGATTCAGTGATTGGGATAATTGGGATGAGAGTGTCAGAGACAGTGCAATTGGCACAGGAAAGAGCAGAGTTTAGGGCTGTTGTACATAGGGTCGCTATGAGTCGCAAGTGACTCGACGGCGCATAACAACAACAACATTTTGCTTGCATGTGATATTAATGATATTGTTCAATAGTTTCCACATTCATTTGGATCACCTTTCTTGGGAATGGGTACAAATATGCACCTGTTTCAATCTGTTGGTCAGACAGCTGTCCTCCAAATTTCCTGGCATAGACTGGTGAGCCCATCCATGGCTGCATCTGTTAATGGAAATAAGTCAACTGGTATTCCGTTGATTCCTTGGGACTTATTTTTTGCCAATGTCTTCAGTGCAGCTTCCATTTCTTCCTTTATTACTATTGGCTCCTGTTCATATGATACTTCCTGAAATTTTTCAGTCAATCAGTTCTTTCCAGTACAATGATTCTGTGTATTCCCTCCATCTTCTTTTGATGCTGTCTGGGTCATTCAATATATTGCCTATAGCATCTTTCAATGTTACAACTCTAGATTTAAATTTCTTTTTCAGTTCTCTCAGCTTGAGAAATGTGGAGTGAGTTCTTCCCTTTCTATTCTCTAACTCCAGCTTTTTGCACATTCCATTATAATACTTTTTTTTTCTTCTAGAGCTGCCCTTTGACATCTTCTGTTCAGCTCCTTTACTTTCTCCTGTTTTTCTTTGCTTTGGCTCTTAGAAATTCTAGTGCAATTTTTAGTCTCTTCTGACCTTCATTTTGGGTTCCCCCCCATTTTCGTAATGATCTTTCGCTTTCTTCATGGATCATATCCTTGATATTATCCCACAACTCATTTGGTCTTTGATTATTGGTGTAAGTGTACACTGTTGTTATTGCTTGCGACTCATAGCAACCCTATGTACAATAGCTCTGAATCCTGTTCTATCCTGTTCCAACCTTACTGTCTCTGACACACTTACCCCCATTGCCCCAGTGACTGAATCAGTCCATCTCATTGAGGGTCTTCCTCTCCTCCGCTGTCCCTCCACCCTCCCAAGCACGATACCCCTTTTTAAGAACCCGTCTCTCCTTGTAACATGTCTAAAGTATGTCAGTTCAAAATTAAGAAAGGTGTGTACCAGGATTATGTCCTCTCTATGTATATATTCAATCTGTACACTCAGTAAATAATTTGAAAGGCTAGATTCTATGAAGAAAAATATTGGATAAAGATCTGAGGAAGGCTCATTAATAACCTGTTATGAAGAAGACACAAACTTGCTTGTTAAAAGTGAGAAGTACTTGAAAAGCTTGCTGCAGAAGAAAGAAGAATGCAAGCTACAATATAGATTGCATATTAATGTCAAGAAAACAAAAATTCTCACTACTGAACCAATTGGCAATATCATGATACTTATTGTTGTTGTGTACTGTAATGTCAGAACCGGCCCATAGTGATCTGCTGTTGGGTTTTCAGAGGCAGTTAATCACACCAGAGGAGATTGCCCATCCTTCTACTGTGGAACAGCTGGTGGCTGTGAACAGTGTGCCTTTGGGATTACAGCACAGCTTCCTACCACCAAGATATATGGTTGGAGCTCATGATGCTGTTGTTGTTGTTAAGTGCTGTCAAGTTGAACACTACTCATAGTAACCCTATGACCAAAAGACCTGAAGCCTGTTTATAACTGTCATTGTTTCTCGAAGTTTATAAAGTTTCCAGAGACATGTTGTTTAGGAAAGGGATGCCACTTCTGCTTCCAAGCCTGTCTTAATTTGGGAGCTCCATCAAACACTGTCCACCATGGGTGACCATTATATACCATTTGACACACCAGTGGCACAGTATTCAGCATCACAGTAACTCCAGGTTTTCTCAGTACAACAAATTGACAGACCAGTGCTGTGTCATTTAGAAGAATGTTTGTCCCAAACACAATTAACACCAGACCTGAGGGCTCCAGGCCACAGCTCATTGTTAGCTAGATCTAAAAAATCTAATCAGCTCACACACAATTGTGAATGAAGTAAAAAAAACAACCAGTCAACACCTGACAATCAATCAACACAAAACATCCCACCTTCCAGAATCCAACTGCTTCACACATCAGTCTCCAACTGGAGACTTAGGAGATCGTGATAAATGAGAAAATACTAAAGATCAAATATTGAACATCAGTTATGTTGATCTATTGATCATATATCGAGTACCATGAATATATTGATCATGTATTGAACATAATGATGTTGTTGTTGTTAACTGCTGTTGAGTTGCGACCCTATGAAGGAAAGTCATCAACATTTGTGTGTCTTTCATCCTCTCTCCAGGTTCATACAGTTTCTGGAGGCAAGCTATTACAGAAGTTGATGCCTCTCCTACTTCCAAGAACATCATGATAGATGGAGAAAATATTGAAGCTGTCACTGTATTCATCTTACTTGGATTCAGTAGTCTGGAAGTCAGGAGATGTATTGTGCTGGAAAAGTCTGCAGTCAGGGATGTGTCCAAATATTTGAGGAGGAATGATGTCAGCTAGAGGTCTAAGGTATGCCTGACCCAGGGCATCGTTTTAGCAATAACTTGCTATGCATCTCAGAGCTGGACAGCGAATAAAGATGACAGGAGAGGAATGAATGCCTTTGAGCTGTGGTGTTGGAAAGAGTACTGAATACCCCAGGCACCACCAAAAGAACAAACAGATATGTGAGAAACTTCAACAAGAAGGGAGGCAAAATATAATAAAACCTCATCTCACATACTTTGGGCATGTTGCTAGGAGAGGCTATTCCTTGAACAGTGATATCATGCTTGGAAAGGTGGAGGGTTGGTAAAAGAGAGAAAGACCCTCAGCCAGATAGTTTGTCACAGTGATCGTAAGAATTGGTTCAATCATGTCAGAGATCGTGAGGATGGTACAGGGATCCCTATCAGACAGGGATCAGTTCTATTTTTCATGGGATCACTATGAGTTATATTCAACTTGACATCACCTAACAACAACAACAACAAAACTCTAATCATTAGAAATGGCAAATAGACAAGCAAAACAAAATAGAACAACAATAATCACAAACTCATGACCATACCAGGGACTGTCAAAGTTGTTGGACAGTTAAACCTCTCAAACACTGTTGGCAAAAACAAACAAACAACCTTATATAACCTCTTTGGAAAATAGTGTCACAGTCTCTTCAAATGTTTCACTCATGTATTTTGCCCTTAGAAATAACACAGACACATGCTCATAGTGAATTTTCATAGCTGTATTATTTGTAGTGGCTCCAAATGAAAAAGAACCCAAATAACCATCCATAAGTGCACAGATAAACAAACTGTGATACATCCATGCTGCTGGATTCTACGCACTTATAAAAAGGAATGAACTGAAAGTATGCATAAACTTCAAAACTAATATGCTGACTGAAAGAAGACAGACCAATACAGCACATGCTGCGTGATTTTATTTATTCCATTTATTCAAAACTGTCTAATGTGACAAGTTCTCTACAGTGGCAGAAAACAGAGTGGCTGCCTTCTGAGAGGGGTGGAGGAAGGAATGGATGGGCAAAGGGGGAGAAGAAAATTCTTGGGGATTGTATCTTGATTGTATACATGGTGGTTTCATGGGTGTGAAATTGTACCAAATTGATCCAAATATACACGTTAAATATGTAGAAGTTAGTACTTCAATTATACCTCAAGCATATACCCTCATTCAGCATCCTTTGGAATAATCAGAAGTGGTTATTGAGATGGCCAGTGTAGACATGCCTGCTGCTCAGAGTTTTAGCTGAAGACTGGCAAAAAGCTGAGACCTCAATAGGACAAAGATGACAATGAACTTAAAGGGGAGAGTCAGTGTGGTTCTCTTGTTATTGACAAGATCAAGATCCTCAGGAGAATAAGGCAATTATCAGATGTTTATTGACTTTTGTTGGCTCCAGAGATAGATTGATAAAAAACTTACATGAGAACTATTGAATTATGAAAGAACCATATACAAGAATTATGAAGGATAATGAATTACTTATGGAGAAGTGTTACAGGGGGTGTGGAGGACTCGCAACTGGATGGTCAGATAATGGTTCAGAGCTTGCAGACTCAGTAGAAAATAGCTGTGATCACAGATGTGCTTGTTTGCTTCCTGTTGCTTTTATTACTTAGCTGTGCTTTGTGACCTGACCTTGGCTATCTCTCTGTATCAGTTTCCTTATTTGTAAAATGGGAATGATTTTATATCTCACATAGTTTTTAGAAAATTGAGTAAAATGAGAAATGTAAGACCCTGAGCAGTGGCTGGTGTAGAGAGAGCATTCATTCATCCAGAAGTTTTATTATTTTTTTAATTTGTAGAA
>NW_006400285.1:215107-220894 GCF_000299155.1 Elephantulus edwardii
ATGATGACTTAGGCCACAAGTCATTTCTATGACGTCTTGCACCTCACAATGTTGCTGATTTCTCACGCTGATTTCTTTCTCATGTTCAGAAGAAGCTAAATCCAACTCCTATGTATAGAAAGCAATTAAAAAGACTATGACTTGGATCAGATGTACTTTGGTCTTTAAACTGACATCATTACTCCTTAACACTTTGGAGAGGTCCTGACAGCAGGTTTACGCATTACAATACATCTTTTTATTTCATTTTTTAAATTATTTTTATTATTATACTAGTTTATTTACAAAATTTGAATACATTGTATCCCAGAACAGATTCTTTCAATTTCCCTCACCCCACCCACCCATCAAATTGTACAACTCCATGATTAATCACACCTTCTCCCCCCTGCATATCCTGATTCCTCTGCTTCCATTCCTCCTCCCCACCCTTGGATCCTTATACTCACTCTATAAAAATGGTTTTATACAATATTTGTCCTTGTGGGACTGAGTTCACTCGGCATAACAATCTCCAGTCTCTCCCAAGTTAGGTAATAATTTACAAAATCACTGCTCCTGCATGCTGTGTGGTATTCCATTGTGTGAATGTACCATACTTTCTCAGATTTTGTATAATTTTTAGTATTTCCCTTCCTTCTGCTATGTTGTTGTTGTATGTGACATAGAGTCACTTGCAGCTCATAATGACCCTGTGTACAAGAGCTCTGAACCCTGCTCTATCCTGAGCTAACTTAATTTTCTCTGACACACCTACCTCACTACCCCAGTCAGTCACTGAATCAATCCATCTTACTATCAATCCATCTTATTGAGGGTCTTCCTCCCTTGTGTTGTCCCTCCACCCTCCCAAGCATGATGTTCCTCTCTAAGGATCAGTTCCTCTTTACAACATGCCCAAAGTATGTCAGATGAAGCTTCAGAATCCTTGCCTCCAAGGAGCATCCTGATTTCACTCTCTCTAGGATGAACCTGTTTGTTCTACCAGTACATGGTATATTCAATTCTCTTTTCCAGTACCACAACTCAATGACATCAATTCTCCTTCTAACATTCCTAGTCATTGCCCAGCTTTCTGATACAAAGCAAGTAATTGCGAAGACTATAACCTGGATAAGGCCCACCTTAGTCTCCAGCTTGACGTTACTCTTCAGTACCCTGGAAAGGTTCCTGACAGCAGACTTTCCCAATACAATTTATCTTTTAATTTCCTGGCTGCTGGTACCAAGAGTGTTGGTTGTGGAGCCAAACAACTAAAGCTGTTAATAATCTCAGTCTCTTCACTGTCTATCATGATGTTGGCAATAGGCCCAGCGGTGAAGATTTTTGTTTTCTTGATATAGAGCTTCAATTCATATTGAAGGCTGTAGTCCTTGACCTTCTTCAGCAATTAACCTTCTCCTCAATTTCAGCAAGCAGGGCTGTGCCATCTGCATAATGTGGGTTGTTTAGTCTTCTGCCAATCCTGATGCCACAATACTTCTCAGAAAGCCCAGCCTCCTGGACGATCTGTTCTGCACATAGATTGAAAAAGTATGGAGATAGGACACATCCCCGGTGTACATCCATCCCGATTTTGAACCATGCAGTATTTCCTTGCTCTGTTCTGGTCCTACTGGTCCTACTACAGGTTTCACATAAGCACAATCAAATGTTCTGGGATTCCCATTCTTCTCAGAGTTAGCCACAGATTATTGTGATCCACACAGTCGAATGCCTTTGCATAGTCAATGAAACATGGACATTCCTCTGGTACTCCCTGCTTTCAGCCAAGATCACTCTAACAGTAACTATAATATCCCTAGTACCATGACCTCTTCTAAACCCACATATTCTAAACTCTTCTGATATTGAGGTTCTAAACTGCACATCTGGCAGTTCTCTGTTGGTGTGCTGTTCCAGTTGTTTTTTGATAATTTTCAGCAGAATATTGCTTGCATGTGATATTGTTTGATAATTTCCACACTCAATTGGGTCACCTTTCTTTGAAATGGAAACAATACAGATCTCTTCCAGTCAGTCGGTCAGGTAGTTGTTCTCCAGATTTCTTGGCACAACTTGATGAGTGCATGTTTTTTCCTAGTCTATAGGTTTTCTTTTCAAACTATTGGGAAAAGGTTTTGATTCATACAGGGGCTTAATCTTTAGGAGATACAATTAATCGATTTGATGATATTTTCCTGGTTGTTTATTTCTGGCTGTACTTGCCGGTCTACTTTTACCCACAGGCTAGGCCTTCTAAGTTTTGTCCCATTTTGTTTCTTATGATCTCTATGGTTTAGGGCTTCACCCCTTGTTTTCTTATCTACATTGAGTTGGTTTTGGTGTATGGTGTCAGATGTGGATCTGACTTCAGGTTTCTGCAGCTAGATGCCCAGTTTTGCCAGCATCATTTTTAAAAGAGGTTGTAATTTCCCTTTTGAAAAATTCTGGAAGAAAAAGATGTAGTTTGAAGGAACATACAACTTTTAGAGTCAGAAGACCTGGGTTTGAGACCATACTTTGCCATATTTATTTTTTTCCTTTTACTGTTGCATGGATTAAGTTCAATTTAAGAAGACTAGTATTGTTTTCATAGTGAAAGACAATTTCAAAATCTGTCCTAAAGTACAATGTTATGAGGGATATAAATGTAAGGAAGACCTGTTAATATAGCTAATATTCAAATACATGCACCAACAACTAAAGCTAAAGAGGAGGGAATTGAAAATTTCTACCATTTTCTGTAATCTGAAATCAATCAAACAAACAATCAAAATGCATAAATAATTATTTGTGACCAGATTGCAAGTTTGAAGCAAGGAAAGAAAGGAATAGTAGTCAAAAACAGTAGTTGATGACAGAAGTGAGGCTGGACATTGAAATGACTGAATTTCGTACATTCAATGATTTTAGTCATCGCAAATACCTTTTTTTTTAAAAAAAAACAGTTGATGACTATACATCTGGACCTCACCTGATGGACTGCACAGGAATCACTTTGAGTATATCTGTGGGAAGAATCATTGAAGAGCCTCAATATCAGCAGTCAAAAACAGGGCAAGGAGTTGACTGTGGAACCAACCATCAACTTCTCATACACATGTTCAAATTGAAACTCATGAAAATTAAGACATGCCTACAAGAATCAAAATATGATCTTGAGTTTATCCTGTTGTTGTTGTTATGTGCCATCGAATCACTTGCAACTCATAGCTACCCTATGTACAACAGCCCTTTATCCTGCCTGAATTTTTTAAATCATCTTATGAATAAGTTTGAGGCATTGAGCATTAATGATCAAAGACCAGATGAGTTATAAAAAGACATCAAAGATATCATCCAAAAGAGAGTAAGAGATCAGTACAAAGACAGAAAAGGAAAGCAAGACCCAAATGAATGTCAGAAGAAACTCCAAAAGCTGTATTGTTGTTGATTGCCTTTGTGTCGAGCATGACTCATAGTGACTCTATGAACAAAAGGCCTAATGCCCCTCTACAAAGATCGATGTTTATCAAAATTAATAGAGTTTCTGGAGGCATGTTATTTAGGAAGTGGATGCCACTCCTGCTTTCAAGCTGTTATAATATGTTGTTGTTGTTATGTGCTGTTGACCTTATGCACAGCAGCTCTGAACCCTTTTCCTGTCCTGAGCCAGTCTCACTAATTCCGACACCAACCCCCATTTATTCAGTTATTGTATCAATCCGTCTCATCTGGGGTCTCCCTCTCTTGGGATGGCCATCCACCCTTCTGAGCATGATGTCCTTCTCCAAGGACCGATCCCTCCTGGCTATGTTCCAAAAGGAAGTAAGGCAGAGCTTCAAAATCCTAGCCTCTAAGGAGAGACTTGGTTTCACACTCTTCAAGACAGACCTATTTGGTTTTTTGTCAGTCTATGGTATGTTCAAAATTCTTCTCCAGCACCACATCTCCAAGGTATATATTCTTCTTCTGTCATCCTGCATCATTGTCCAACTCTCTGAAGCATAACAAGTACTTGAGAAGACCATGGCCTGGATTAGGCATAGCACCTTTTAATCTAGACTGACATAGTTGCTCTTCAGCGCTCTGGGGAGGTACATAACAACAGATTTTCCCAGTGCAATTTGTATTTTTTATTTCTTTTGACTACTAGTGTTAAGAGTGTTGATCCAAGCAAGCTATAATTGCTAACAACCTCAATCTCTCCTCCATCTAATATGGTGCTGCCAAAAAGTTGTACTAGAACATCAAAAAGCCAAAGCAAAGGGAAGAAATACCTAAGTTAAAGGGATGAACAGAAGTTATCAAAGTGAAGCTTAAGAAGACAAGGCAAAGTAATATAATAAAATATGCTCTAGAGTCAGAGAATAAAAAGTGAAGCACTCACTCAGCATTTCTAAAGTTGAAAGAATTGAAAACCAAATTCAAACCTTGAGTTGCAGTACTAGGATGCTGTAGGCAAAGTCTTGAATGATCCAGGAAGCATCAAAAGAATATGGAAGGAATACACAAAGTAACTACCAAAAAATATTGACACTGAAAATTTTAAGTAAGTACAACATGAACAAGAGCCAAAGTTCTTGAAGGAAGAAGTTCAATCTGCACTGAAACACTGGCAAAACACAAGGTCCCAGAAATTGATGAGATATCACTTGACAATTTTCTACTGACAGATGCAGCCCTGGATGTGTTCACCAGACTATGTCAGGATATTTGGAGAAGACCTACTTGACTGACTGATTGGAAGAGATCCATAATTGTTACGATTGCCTAAAAAACTGATAAAAATAAAGTGGAAATTATCGGACAATATCAAACAAGCAAAATATTGGTCACAAGATCAGTAGAAAGAGGTCATAAGAGCACATTGACAGAGAATTGCCAGAAGTTCAAGATGGGTTTAGAAGAGGCTGTGTGTGGCACCAGGGATGTCAGACAAATTTCAGTTGAAGGTACAGAATACCAGAAGAATGTCTATTTGTGGTTAATTTATTGTATGGATAATAACAAACTATGGCTAACATTGAAAATGGGAATCCCAGAACACTTAACTGTGCTCATACAAAACTATACTTAGACCAAGAAGCTGTTATCTGAACACAGCAAAGAAAAACCACACAGTTTAAAATTAAGAAAGGTGTGTGCTAGGGTTGTTTCCTCCCGCCCCCCCCCCAACTTATTCAATCCATTTGCTGAGGAATCACTGGAAAAGCTGCACAGTATAAAGAAGAATGCAGTATCAGATTTGGGAGAAGACTCATCAACTACTGCATTATGTAAATAACACAATCTTGCTTGCTGAAAGTGAGGAGGACTTGAAATACTTGCTGTAGAAGATTGAAGACTACAGCCTCCAATATGGATTGCACTTCAGCACCAAGATGATAAACATCCTCACTATTGGACAGATAAGCAACATCATGATAGGTGGAGAAAAAAATTAAAGCTGTCAGTGATTTCATCTAGCTTGGATCCACACTCAAAATCCTTAGTATCAGTAATCAGAAGATCAGGAGAGGTATTGTACTGGGCAAGTCCACTGTCAGGGATTTCTACAAATTATTAAGGGGTAATATTGTCAATTTGAAGAGTTATGTGCATCTGATTCAGGCCATAGTCTTTTCAATCACTTGCTATGCATCTGAGAACTGGACATTGAATAAGACAGAAGAATTCAATGAAATAACATTTGAGCAAGAGCCTATGGTGATGAAGGAAGAAGTTGAAGCTGCTTTGAAGGAAATAGCAAAAAATAAGGCCCCAGGAATAGATGGTATACCAATTGACATATTTCAGCTAACAGATGCTGCCCTGGATGCGCTC
>NW_006400285.1:222239-241898 GCF_000299155.1 Elephantulus edwardii
GCAAATGACTCAATGGCACATAACAACAGCAACAACATCCCATGAACTATGAAAAGAACAAACAGATATTTCTTGGAGAAAGTGCAGTCAGTATTCCTTGGAGGCAAAGGTGGTGAGGCTTTGTCTTAGATATTTTGCACATGTTGTTTGGAAAGGTTATTATTTGGAAAGGGACATCAGGCTTGGAACGGTGGGGAGGAAAGAGAGGAAGGTCTTCAACCAGATGGATTGACACAGTGAAAGATAGAAAGACTCGTAACCAAATCAATGACAGTAACTCTTTCAATAGGTTCAAGTGTGTCAGAGATGATGAGGCTGGCACGTGATAGGACAGGGTTCAGATCTGTAGTTTATAGGGTCATTATGAGTCATACTTAACTTGACTGTACCTAACACCAATAAGAAGAGAACAAGTCATGGAGACCCATTGACACCAGAGTAAAACTGTATTCCAGAGGGTTTTCAGTGGCTGATTTTCCAGAAGTGTATAGCCAGGTTTTTACTCCAAAGATACCTTTGCGTGTCTTGAACTTTCAAGTGTTTTGTTAGTATTAGGACTTGTTAACCTTAGTACCAGGGAGCTTTGGTGGCCTGGTGGTAAGGAGCTGTGCTACAATGTCGAAAGCACAGGTTTCAAATTCACCAACTGCTCTGTAGGAGAAAGAGGGGCAATCTCCTCTTGAGCGATTAAACTGCCTCTAAAACTCTGCTGGAGGGTCAGTTATAGGTTGATTCTGACTTGAAGGTGCACAACAATAGCAACAATCTTAGTACCACTCAAGAGTGCTTGTCAAATCTTAGGCAATCCAGTGAGCTCTCTAAATCTGTTTCTTAAGTTCTCAACTGAGGATAATAATGATGCCTCCCTACTGGGGTTGTTGGAGGTTTTAGACTAACTGTGTGAGGGAGTTCCATTGACCTACTGGTAAGGAGTTGCACTGCCGATGCAAAGGTATGTAGTTCCAATCCCATACAATCTGGCCTCTGAATAGCAGCTCACAGTTCAGTTCGCAGGTTGCAGCTCAACATAAGAACAACCACTTGTGAAAGTTTTATGTTAATCTTATTGTTGAGCTCTATGGTTTCAACTTACTAAAAACGAAGCTGCCATTCAGAGAGGTTAAGTAAATGTTTCCACTTGAAATCTCAGAGCTTTATTTCTTCTTTTAGTGCCCTCTCATTGTCTTATCGGTGATGATAATTGCCAACATTTACTGTGTGCCAGATTTTCTCCTCAGCTAAACTTTGTGAAGCAAGGGCTTCTATTAATTTTTAGTTCTGTGCAACAAATTTCCACAAACTTAAAAAACCCCTCAGACTCATTGCCACTAGGTCTGAATTGACTCACAACTGACCCTCCAGCAGGTTGTCTGACGCTGTGAATCAATTTTTGGAGAATGACATCATACTTAGAAGGGTGGAGGGTCAACTCAGGAGAGGAAAACCCTGAAGGAGAGGGATCAACATAGTGACTGGGGCAAGAGGGGTAGGTGTATCAGAGACAGTGAGGCTGGCTGAGGACAGGGCAAAGTTCAGAGGGCTGCTGTGAATGATAGTCCATTCAATGGCATACAACAACAACAACAACAACATCTTGGAATTCCCCTTACTGCAATATTGTTACTAACATGCCCTTTTTTATAGATGAAGAAAAATGTGCCAAGGTCACATAAAAGTGGGAAAGTCAGGAAACAAAACAGAACTTTCAGTCTCTAGGAGCTGTGCTGTTGGCTATTCTGTTACTGCAGCTTGTTGATGCCAAACCTCCCTCTGGAGACCGTTGAGGCAGCTGAGAAGACCTTGTTCTCCCAGCCGTGAGGAATGGAGATAGCTAGTCATCCACTGTCACTGAAGTTTATTCAATTGTGTTATTGTGATAATTGTGATCTATGCATTTCTCTTGGTTACTGTGATACCTTAACAAACTCAAAACTCATTGCTGTTAAGTTGGAATCAGTTTATTGTAGACTCTCCTTTATTGGATTTCTGAAGTTATAAATTCCACAGGAGGAGATTACCCATATATTTTTTTTAAAAGGCTGATGTATTTGGCATGGTCTTTGGACTGGCAGCACTCCTCCTTATAGACTATGCCATGAGTGCTAGTAAAAACACTTTGTTCTTGTTGTCAAGTGTTCAAGTGAGTCAAGTGTGACTCAGAGCGACCTTATGAACAATACATCTGAACCCTATACTATCCTGTACCATCTTTTTCACCCCATTGCATCAATTCACCTGGTCGAGGGTCTTCCTCTCTTTCGCTGGCCTTCCACTTTTTCAGGCATGATGTCCTCAAAGGAATGCTGTTGTTGCAGTGTACCATCAAGTCAAAACCGACCCATAGCTGACCCTCCTGTGGACTGTCAGAGGCAGTTAATTTCACCCAAAGAGATTGTCCATCTTTTCTCTCATACATAGAGCAGCTGGTGGATTTGAACATTCCAGATTGCGAGGTAGCTTCTTGCCACTAGGCCACTAGGCCACCAGCTTTCCTAATAGCATTCCCACATTCACTATCTCTGCCTTCAAGGAGCACTCTGGTTGCACTTTCTCCAAAACATATAAATCCTGGGGATTTTGCAAAACTCAACCAGTTATTGAAAGAATTGTTGTTGTTGTTGTTAGGTGCCATCAAATTGAGTACGACTCCTAGAAACCCTATGAACAAAAGATCTGAACCCTGTTCTATCCTATGCCATCCTCACACTTGTTGTCACACAAGAGAATCCCTAAAAGGACAGTCCTGCAGCTGCTAGTTTATTTAGCCGTCTCACAAGTAAGGCATACATGCCCTTGGGTGCACAGGCCTCTCTATTCCTGCACTCCTCTCGAGGAAGCATTGTGTGAAGGCAGCGGATGCCTGAACATGCTCACAGTCATACCTGCAGACATTGGGGTGGGGTGCCTTAGCTGAATGCATGCTTCGTGCTGCTCTTGTTGTGTGGTCACTTGCCTGCTAGCTGCTGCTTTTCAGTCTTGCTCTGCCATGGAGTGGGCCTGGACCTAGTTTCTGAGATGGTGGGTTTTATTTTCTCAAGGCGGTTTCCCTAGTGCTTAGAGGTGAAATTGCAGGAAAATATCAAGCCAATTATCAAAATACCAAGTTAAAATATCAGATCCCATTACTGGCCTCTGGAAGAGAAGTGAAAGTTAAATTAAATATTCACTACTAATGACAGTGGCTTTAGCATCCATGACCTCAGAGGGATTTTCAAGTGGCACAAATTTTAAAATGGATTTCTTTTTATTTGAGGTTTACAAACCATATGTTGGTTTTCATACACTCTTTCATAGACATTTTGTTTTATGACATTAAGTACCACTGATTAGCATACTTAATTAAATTAAGATGTCCAATCATCTCTTGTTGTATATCCCGTTTCTTTAATAAAATTTTCTGTTTATCAATTTCCTCCCTCTCCTTTCCTTCTTATGTACTCCTCAGAATTGATTCTACCTGTGTGCAAACCTCTTAGCTTTTTATGATGTTGCTATGTTCTATCGAGTTGTCTGCGACTCATAGAGACCCTATGTACAACAGCCCTAAACTCTGCCCTATCCTGTGCCAATCTCACCATCTCTGACACACCTACCCCCATTACCCCAGTCACTGACTCAATCTATCTCATCGAGGGTGTGCTGTCTTATATCACAAGTCTCTTTTTAAAAAAAAATTGATAAATTCCATAAAATTTTTAAAGAAGAAATAATGTCTTTTCTACAGAGACTTTTCCAGAAAAGATAAAAAGAAAGAAACACTTAGAACTACTTTTATAAGACCAACATTCCACTGCTAGTGGATATAGAAAAACATTACAAGAAAGCTGCAAATAAACTTTCCGATCCCTTTGCATTGCCAGCCACATAACAACTTTTCCTGTTTGTCCTTCCAGCCCTTCTACCCCTTCTGTGACCTTCCTTCTGCATTAGGTATTTTTCTTTTGAAAGCATCTAGAGAAGTCTTTATTTTCCTGACTGAATGTTGATACAGGCAGTCGTTTTGATCAAGTCTGAGACCTTTCCTAACTGGAGACTCAGGCCTGCTTGCTTTTATTCTTTTCACTTTTAAGTGTGGTTTGGCAGCTCCGTAAAGATTGGTTTTTCCTTTGATGATTGTAAACTATTAACTTTATTATTTCAGGATCAGTTTTTATTTCATTGTTTTAAAGGGAGACTATAAAGAGACTGATGGATATATCAATAAACTGTAGTGATTAAAGTCAGGGAAGAAAGCACAGCACACAGAATAGTGGTAGAAACATAAGCCTGAACTCAGTTCTGATATCCCTCTGTCCTTAGAATCACCAGGATGTGAGCTTTTAGACAAGCTGTGTCTTATTGTGCCTGACTCTGCAAGCAGATTTTTTTGTATAATGAACTTGAGTGCTATTAATTTTCCTCAATCTATACTACATTTCAAAGGTAAAAAAAGATGAATAATATGTACATGGTTTATTTTTTACATCTTAAGCTAAGATCTTTTTGTGGCATAGTGCACAGTGTGTCATGACAATAACCGGAATGCATCTCTGTGGTTTGAATCCACCAGTGATTCAATGGGAGGAAGATGAACAGTCTCCTTCTGTTAAAATTTACAGCCTTGCAAACCCATTCCATGGAAGGTCACGATGAGTCTAAATCAACTCCATAACAGTGAGTTTGAGAACTGACATATGAGTGGCTAAGTTGTAATCTCACATACATATATGTGCATGTATTAAGTACATTAAATGTATTAAACACATTAATTGTATATAATACAATTATATCTATGTATTTACCTATCTATATCTATCTATACAAAATCGAGTAAATTTTTCTGTGAGATGATTTTTACTATAATAAAAGGACTTTGCCATAAAAGATGTTTATTTGATTCAAATGAGTCATAGTTCAGAGGTAGCTTCAGTGCTGGGATAATCACCATCTTTAGTTCCATTTTCCTGAGATACTATTGATTCTGATGGACTCTGTGTTCACACTTCTTTCTGGGCATGTAGTTGAATCTTAGTTTGCACCTGACCATGTTCAGAGAAAGGGTGGGAAATGCTGCTTCTGGAAGCTCAAACCATCATCAGAAAATATTTTTTCATGACTCACAGGTCCAAATTAATATACCCTTTTGGAATCAGCCACTGGGAAGGGGATGGGAGGAAGTGGTATTACTTTTAGAAAAATCTGGAGTTAGAATGAAGTAAATTATTCCACATGGTTTACATGGAAGAAAAGTGTTTTCCTGAAGGTAATCAGAATTCTA
The DNA here is from genome assembly GCF_000299155.1 of Elephantulus edwardii. Taxonomy (NCBI): domain Eukaryota; kingdom Metazoa; phylum Chordata; class Mammalia; order Macroscelidea; family Macroscelididae; genus Elephantulus; species Elephantulus edwardii. The sequence continues at coordinate 227,497 of NW_006400285.1, forward strand.
TTAGGGAGGCAAAAACAGGAGGAAGGGATCTTGAATAATTTAGACTGGAACAACAAAGTGGTATGTATAGCTTTTGACTGTTCAATTCTCAGAGCCTTTCCATGCTGTTGATTTAAGTGAGCCTTTTCTAGTCTTAAAGAGTCCTAATGGTGCTAGGAGTAAAAGCATTTGGCTACTAATGAAAATGTTAGCAGTTTGAACACACTACCTAGAAGAAAGATGAGACATAAAGATTTGTTGTTGCAATGTGTGGGAATGATTGTATGAAACACAATGCAAATGTACATGAATTTTGTATAAGAACTAATATAAAATAAAAATAATAGTAAAAGATTTGTTATTGTTTTGTTATGTATTGTCAACTTGGAACAAAGTAATAGCTGACTCTGAAGCAGGTTTCTGGAGGCTGTAAATAGCATGTAAGGAGAGTGTCCATCTTTCTCACAAGGAGCTGCTTGTAGATTTTGACTGCCTGCTTTTGAGTTGGCAGCACGGCTTTTTAACACTAAGCTACCAGAGTACCCTTCATAAAACAGACAGCCTTTATCCCAGCAATTCCACTACTGTGAACATACCCTAAAGAAACCAGAGCCACAAATCAAACAGGTGTATTCACACCCATGTTTATTGGTAGAATTTTCACAATAGTAAAGAGATAGAAGCAACTGAAATGTCTATCAATAAGCGAATGGATAGAAAAACTGTGGTACATCCACACAGTGGAATACTATGCAACATTGAAAAACAATGAAATAATAAAACATTACACAGAACAGAGGAGCCTTGAGGACTTTATGCTAAATGAAATGTCTCAGTTACAATAGGATAAATAGTGCATAGCACCACTGTTATAGAATAGGACAGACATGGGGAGGTTGTGGAGGGAATGGAGAAAGAGTGGAGGGATAATGAACACTGCATTAGAACATATGAGGGGAAGAACTAATTATATGATTATGCATTAGATGTATAAGAACAATCTGAAACAAGAAATGTATTGTGGATGTGCAGGATAAAGGAGGGATGGGAGGTAGAGAATGTGTGACAATGAATAAATAAAAAAAAAAGACAATATGTTAAAAAAACCCACAAACCTCTTACACCCTTGAAAATGTATGGGCAATTGTACTCCCTTCTACACGGTTACTATGAGTCAGAATTGGCTTGATGGTAGCAGATTTGGCTATTATTATTATTTATTCAATAAGAACTTATTGAGCTATTAAATCTATTGTAGGTATTATGCCAAATGTTAGAGATTCAAAGAAAAAGAAAAATATTGTTCCATCATCCTTTGAATATAGTGGAAGAGACACAGATGAACAAAATTACTAAAGAAATATACAAGAAAGATGTTGACTAGAAATAAAGAAATGTTTTATGGAAACTTGGAGGTAAGGGATGGATATACGGAAGGAAGTAAGAAGGGGAGGGTAGAAGCCTGGGAATATGATGGAGGGGGATCCAATAAGAGTGATCCACTTGTGAAAAGATACAGAAGCAAGGAAGAGGATAGACTATTCTAAAAAGTGTGACTGCATTTGGGGAATGGTGAGGGATGGGACTTTAATATCCAGGAGGTAGAGAGTCTTGAGTCTCATGCTGTCTATGATGGAGACTTGGTCTACAGGATAAGAGTAGAAAGATTGCCCTGGCTTTGGAGAGGAGAATACATGTAAGAGGCAAACCTGTAGGTAGAATGGTTATTTCAATCAATGCCCAAATGAAAGAGAAAAGGTAAGGAAAAGTCTGAATTAAAGCAGACATGGAGGAACTGAATAGAAAGGAAAAATCAGAGAGAGATTTAGGAAGAAGAATGAATAGTTTTTGAGGACTGGCTGGCTGTGGCATGGAGTGGAACATTGGAGGGAGATAAGAGGGAAGTAGGAGCCAAAGATGAGATGATCCAGAATGTCTACCTGAGAATCCAGGTGGTGGTGAGATCAGTAATTGAGAAGGGAGACCCAGAAGGAAGAGCCATAGCTTTTGGGGAAGATGACCAATTCTGTTTTGTACTGTTGAGCATAAAAAGCACTTCTAGGAGGCAATATCAATGGAAAGGCAGAAGAGGACTGTGGCAGTGAGCAGATGAGAGTGTTATTTGAAATCAATGATCGGGAAAGGCCATTTTAAGAAGAAAGCATTCACACAGACTTGAATGGAATGACAGATAAAGTCATACAAATGGTTCCCACACGTAGGTGATCAATTCCTAAAGTTACTTTTCCAAACAAATATAAGTTTTCCCCATGGGGCTTACTGACAGTTGCTTACTGACAGATAGATATATCCTCTTGCTCTTTGTACAGTTATGTGGGCTATTTACTCTGTGAACTTTGTTAAGACTACTGATATGATTTAGATTGTGCTAGCGATGACGTGATTTCCCACTCTTCCTGTTAATCTCTGCTCTCACTCATGATTGCTAATAGGGCCTTAGAACATTCTAGGTCTTCTCTAGAGCCTACCCATAATGTAGGTCTAGTATTTTACCAGGTAGCTAAAGACTGAGCCTCAACTTGATAATTGCTATTGTTCTTGAAAAGTGAAGGCTCTCTCCATAATCTGAATCATCCTAGATGAAGTCTAGTGAAAAGTTGCCCTCTGAGTATGGTTTCTTAAAAAACGATGATATCGAGAATTATTATTGCTATTCAAGCCCAAATTATGCTGCTAATTTGAGATCAAAACTACTGTATTTGAGAAATTCAATGACTAAGACAAAATTTCATGAAGGCCTCAGTTATCTACTTTTCTTTGAGTTTAGTCTTGAAGTATTTGTTGAATAAATGTTTGTGTAGAATCTCATGAAGATTTTCCAAAAAGGATGACATTGTAGAGAGATAAATAAAACATGGACAAGCAATAAAGTTAACAAAATCAGAATTTGACCTCTTGAAAAGATAAAGAACAATATTTTAGCCAGATTTACAAATAAAAGAGAAGGAAGATGTAAATATCTAAACTTAGAAAAATGAAACATTTCAGCTGACATTGTTGTTGTTGATTGCCTTTGAGTCGAGCATGACTCATAGCGACCCTATGAACAAAAGGCCTGAAGCCTTTCTATAACTGTCAAAATTTATCAGAGTTCATAGAGTCTCCGGAGGCATGTTGTTTAGGAAGTGGATGTCACTTCTGCTTCCAAATGTTATTGGTTGAGTTGCCTGCGAAGCATATTGACCCTGTGTCCCCAGCTCTGAACCCTTCCCTGTCCTGAGCCAGTCTCACTATATCTGACACATCAACCTCCATCGCTCCAGTTAATGTATCGCTTCATCTTATCCAAAGTCTCCTTCTCCTGTGCTGTCCTTATTAAATGATTCAAAGAGCATTAAAAGCAGATTGAGGGAACATATACGGTCATTGTACCAAAAGGAATTGGCTGACACAGAAGAATTTCAAGAAATAACATATGAGCAAGAGGCAATGGTGATGAAGGAGGAAGTGCAGGCTGCTCTTGAGGACATGGGGGGGGAAAAGTCCCAGGAATTGATGGAATACCAATTGGTGTATTTCAACAAAGAGAGGCTACCCTGGATGTGCTCACCAAATTGTGCCAAGAACTCTGGAGGACAACTACTTGGCTAACTGACTGGAAGAGATTAATATTTATTCCCATCCTAAAAAAAGGTGACCCGATAGAGTGAGGAAATTACCAAAAAAAAAAAATCACTAATATCACACACTAGCAAAATCCTACTGAAGATTATCCAAAAAAGACTTGAACAGTACTCTGACAGAGAACTACCAGAAATACAGGCTGGGTTGAGAAGAGGTTGTGTCACTAGGGACAATATTGCCAATGTCAAATGGATCTTGGCAGAAAACAGAGAGAACCAGAAGAATGTCTATCTGTGTTTCATTGATTATGCAAAGGCATTTGAGTTTGTGGATCATGCTAAATTGTGGCTAACCTTGAGGAAAATGTGAATCTCAGAACACTCGATCTTGCTTATATGAAACCTAGAGGACCAAGAGGCAGACCTCAGAACAGAGCAAGGAAACACTGCATGGTTCAAAATCAAGAAAGAAGTGCATCAGGGATGCAGCATGTCCTCATACTTTTTCAATTTGTATGCAGAACAGATCATTCAGGAAGCAGGGCTTTATGAGGAGAAATGTAGCATCAAGATTGGAGGAAGACTCATCAGCAACCTATGATAGGCAGATGACACAATCTTGCTTATTGAAACTGAAGAGGACCTGAAGCACTTGCTGCAAAAGGTTAAGGACTGTAGTCTTCAATATGGATTGAAACTCAATACCAAGAAGACAAAGATTCTCACCACTGGGCCAATTAGCAGCACCATAATTGATGGAGAAAAGATTGAGGTTGTTAGCAATTACAGCTTGCTTGGATCCACAATCAACACTGTTAATACCAGCAGTCAGGAAACAAAAAGACAAATTGCATTGGGAAAATCTGCTGTCATTGACCTCTCCAGAATGGTAAAGAGCAACCATGTCAGTCTAGAGTCAAAGGTGTGCCTAACCCAGGACATGGTCTTCTCAATTACTTGTTATGCTTCAGAGTGTTGGACAATGACTAAGGGTGACAGAAATAGAATAGATGCCTTTGAGTTGCGGTTCTGGAGAAGAGTTCTGAACATACCATGGACTGCCAAGAAAACAAATAGGTCTGTCTTGGAGAGGGTGAAACCATATCTCTGAGGCTAGGATTTTGAAGCGCCACCACAGTTACTATGGGCACATGGACAAGAGATATTGGTTCTTGGAGAAGGACATCATGCAACTGACACTACAGAAATAATAATAAAAATAATCTCCTCCACTTTTTCATTTGTTCAGCTTGTCTATATGCTCATGTGTCTACTTGGAGTTCAATGTATGTTATAATTGGCAATGTAAGGATGTTTATGTAATGGCTTCTTATTGTTTATCACTTTTGTGCAGCTCTCTGTGTCTAATTACTTGTCAGTGATATCATGCTAATAATTATATACCACCCATGATGATAGATTTGAAAGATGATAGTTTAACATGAGCAATTATATGTGCTACAAAATATATATCTGTAGATTAGATTCAATGGGGACACTATAATCTTAATGTCAAATACTATAAGAGAATCTGTCCTTAATCATGGAGTCTCAGGGGAACAATTGAGTAAACATGGTCTATAAGAACAATGTTTTACATTCTACATTGACTAGTGGCAAAGGGCTCTGGTAACTTGTTTTTATCGTTGTTATTTTTTATGTGTTATCAAGTTGACTGTGACTCATAGTGACCCTATGCACCATAGCTCTGAACCTTACCCTATCCTGAGTCAGTCTCTTTGTGTCTGACACATCCACCTCCATTATCCCAGTTACTGTGCCAATACATCTCATTATGGATCTTCATCTCTTGTGCTGTTCCTCCTCCCTTCCAAACATGATGTCCTTCTCCAAAAACTAGCCCCTCTTGGCCACATGCCTTAAGAGTGTCAGACAGAGCTTCAGAATCCTTGTTTCCAAGGACAACTTGGCTTCACCCACTCCAGGACAGAGAACATCTCTTGGCATCCAACCTCAAAGGTATTTTTTCTTTTTTGGTCATCCTTATTAATTGTCCAGCTTTCTGATGTGCAACAAGTAATTGTGAAGATCAGGGCCTGCATCAGGCACACCTTAGTCTCTAGACTGACATCATTGCTCTTTAGCACTATGGAGAAGAACCCGACAGCAGATTTTCCTAATACAATTCTTCTTTTTATTTCCTGACTGTTGGTGTCAAGGCTGTTGATGTAGAGCTGAGTAAGTGGAAATTATTAACAATCTCAATCTGTTCTCCATCTATTATGGTGCTGGTATCTTGGTAGTAAGGAATTGTGCCACCAATTCAAAGGTACCTTTTTCAAATCCACCAGCTGTTCTGTTCGAGAAAGATGGGCAATCTCCTCCTGTACAATGTACTGTCTCTCAAAACCTGCAGAAGGGTCGCCTATGAGTAGCATCCATCTTGATGGCACTCAACAACAACAACAACAACAATTGATGAGGACCTAGTAGCGATCTAAAACCTTTGGGGTGCCCTTCTAAAGTGCAACCACTGGTGTTTCCCTGTTTGGAACAAACAAGAGTGAACAAAACAAGAAATAGTTGGAAAAAATCAGTCCATAACACCAGTGGACCTCATGATCCTCAACGTTAACAACTCCAAGACCACAAGCTGGTGTATATTTTACTACCATGTCTAACCCCTTTGACATTAATCACAATAGAAGGTACACAGAGTAGAGATAAGCGTTGAATGGAACTAAAAAAGCACAATATTGTCCAGTCTCACTGGCCTGATGGAGACCTATTGAAACCCCAGTCTATGGCCCTTTGCCTCCATAGCTCACTTGTTTGACACAATTTTCAGCAAAGCATTAGATAGATCTATAAGGCAAACCATAACCTCAGGAAGATACTAAGCACACACAAGATCGTAATGTGAACATTTGTCTGTCTAAACATAAAATTTAGAAGATAAGGAGGAATGGAAATCCAAAATCTCTGTAAATGTTTATTAAAATTAATAAAATAAATTTTTTTAAAAAGAGGAAAAAAGAAGGAGAAGAGTGAAATAAAGAATCACAAAGATACTGTGAATGGTAAGACTGGTGATACAATATGGAGATTGAAACCAATGTTAAAAAATGTTTGAATGGTTGAATGAAATGCAATTCTTTTCTGCAAGTTTTAACTTCCTTTTTTTGCAAGTTTTAACTTTCATCAACATCATCCAAGGATTATAAGAGAATGCTATGAATTATTGTGTTTACAAATCTTATGACTTAGAGAATAGTGATCAGATTTCTGGTAACACATAAACTTTCTACATTGACTCCAGAAGAAATAGAAGATCTCAACAGACTTATAACAAGTGAAGAGGTTGAATCAATAACCAATAAAACTACAATTGTTCCCCTTTAAAAATTTTAAAAAGTTATAAGTATAAAACAAAAAAACCCCCCCAAATCTACCCCACATCCTATATAAAAGTTCTGGATCAGATGACTTCACTGGAATTTTATCAAACATCTATATAAGAGGTGACTGCATTCCTACATAAACTTAAAAAAATGCTCAACACGAACCAAAGCAAACCAAACCAAAGCAAACCAAACCAAAACCAAAATCCCGGAAGAAATATTTTCTAATTCATTTTATGGGGATAGATTTAGCCTGATACCAGAGTCAGACAAAGATATCACCGGAAAGAAAAGTCAATAACTTTAGTGGATATAGATGTAAAAATTCTAAAAAAAAATTCTAGCAAACCAAATACAACAGCATATTAAAAGGATTAAACAAAAAAACAAACAAAATCATGTGGTTTTATTCCAAGAATGCAAAGTGTTTCAACAATCGGAAATCAGTGTAATTCACCACATTAATAGATCAAAGGAAAACCCCCCACATAATCATTTCAGTCGATGCAGAAAATCCATTTGTAGAAATTAAACTCTCTTTCAAGTAAGGCATAAAAAAGAAATCCTTCAATATGTTGCTCTTGTTTTTAAGTGTCCTCTAGTTGACTGGACGCATAGTGACCCTATGAACAACAGATCTGGAACTTACCTTATCCTATCTCACGATCTCTAATATGTTCAAGCCCATTGTTGCAGTCACTGTGTCAATCCATTTTCTCAAGGATTTTCCATACTTTCTCTGATCCTCTACCTTTCCTAGTATGATGTCTTTGTTTCCAAAGACTGGTCTCTCCTGACATCATGCTCAAAGTATGTGAGACAAAAGTTTACCATCTTTGCCTCCAAGGAGCATTCTGGTTGCACCTCCTCCAAGAAAGATTTGTTTGTTCTTTTGGAAGTCCATGGGCTATTCAGTAATTTTATTCAACACTGTAGTTGAGACACTAATTCTTCTGTCATTCTTAGTCATTGGACAACTTTCAGATGCATAAAAAAACCAAACCAAACCAAACCAAACCAAAAAACCCAACAGAAAATACCATGGCTTGGTTACAGATGCACCTTAACATTCTTGCTCTTTAGCACTTTGGCGAGATCTTTGTCAGTAGATTTTCGTAATGCAACATGTCTTTTGATTTATTGACTGTTGTTGGTACTGGTGTTGATTATAGATTTAAGTAAAATTGACATCTTCGATTTTTTATCCATCTCTCATAATGTTGCCTATTAGTCCAAGAGTGAGAATTTTTGTTTTCTTGTTGTTGAGATGTAGTTTATAGTGAGAGCTATCATCTTTAATCTTCTGCAGCAAATGTTTCAAGTCCTCTTTACTTTCAGAAACCAAAATTGTGTCATCTACATAACATAGGTCGTTGATGAGTCTCCAATCCTGATGCCACATTCTTCTTCATATAATCTAACTTCTCAAATAGTTTCTTCAGCATTCTGTTTGAGCAGGCATGGAGAAATTATAAAACATTGACACATACTTTCTCTTATTTTAAACCATGCATTGTTAACTTGTTCTGTTCAGACAACAGCTTCTTTGTATACATATAGGTTTTGCATGTATTGTTTCCTCAATATAGTAAAGGTTATTTATGGAAACTCATGTGCATGTGCGAGTATGAACAAATGTGTGCACGCACACACAGAGAGAGACAAAAAAATGAGAGAGAGTACTAACATGGTACTCAATGGAGAGAGCTTTCTCATTAAGCTGAGGAGCAGGGTAGGATGCCTATCTCACCATTGTTATTCAACATTCTTCTGAAGACCATAGGCAGGTTAATACTCTGAATCTCTAAAGAATTCCTACAGCTTAGCATAAGAAGAAAAATAGAAATCAAACAATAGACAAAGGATTTAAATAGATATATCACCAAAGAAGACATTCAAATAGTCAGCAAACACACAAAAAGATGTTCAACATTATTAGTCATTAAACAAATTGCAGTTGAGTCAATTCCAGCTCATTGCAACCTCACATGTAGAAGAGAAGAACTGTCCTCTACAAGGTTTTTAATGGTTGGTTTTTCAGAAGTGGATTGCAAAGTGTTTCTGAGGCACTCTTGGGTGAACTTGCATCTCCAACCTTTGGACAGCATCTGAGTGCATTTAACAGTGCAGCACACAAGGACTTCTTTTAGTCATTGTTGTTAGGTGCCATTGAGTTGACTATAACTCTTAGAGACCCTATGAACAACAATCTAAACTTTGTTCTATCTGACTCCATTCTCAAGATCTCTGTTTGTTGTTGTGTACCATCGACTATGAACTGACTTGTAGCTGACTCTTCAGTGATTTTTCAGAGGGAATAAACTGCATGGCAGGAAACTGTCCATCCTCCTCCTACAGAGCAGCTGGTGGATTCAAACCTCGTGCCTTTGATTTGATAGTACAACTTCTTACCATAAAGCCTAAGACCTATCCTTAAAACCTCTGATTAGGAAAATGTAAATGAAAACCACAATAAGATACCATTTTACCTCATCTTATTTCCCCAGGGAAACTTTGTTTAGAAAACTGAAAAAACAAGTATTGTCAAAGATGTAGAGAAATCAGAACACTTTTCCATTACTGGTGGAATTGTAAAATGGTAAAGCCAATATGGAGAACAATACAGTTGTTCCTCAAAGTGTTAAGCATAGAATTTTCACATGAACCAAGAATTCCACTCCTACATTTATATTCAAATGAATTGAATGAATGAACTCAAATATATACTTGTACACCAATATTCATAGCAGCCATATTCACAGCAAGCAAAAGTGGAAGATATCCAACAAATGAGCAGGTAAACAGATATATATGTAGTCATATAATGGACTATTAGTTATAAAAAGAAATGAAGTCTTGATGCTACAACCCAGATGAAATTTGAAAATGTTGTACACACAAGCCAGTGAAACAAGCCAGTTCCAAAGGAATATCGTGTGATCCCACTTATATGAACTATGCAGATTTGAGAGAAACTAAATTTTATTAGTGGTTACCAGGGGTGGGAGAGAAAGAAACAGGAGACTCACTGAATACTGTATAGTGGTGATAATTGTATAACATGATTAATGTAATTAATGTTATTAAAATACATATAAAAATGTTCAAAAATATGATTTGTTATGTATATACTTATACCACAACTTTTAAAAAAATGGTAAAATTGAGAAGTAAAGCAGTTGCTACTATCTTATATTCAAGGCAAGTCCCATGTGAGCATTATTTTCTGCCTACTTGAAATGACCCTTGTACCAGTCACTGGTGAATTATCAGAGATCTTGATCAGTTTTCCAAAACAAAGGCTTCATAGAAAAAGGTGTTTCACAAACAGAAGAATTGTGTGGCCAATTGTACACTGAATTTATAAAGATACATTACCAAGGTCTTGTCTTGACACCCCCTTCCCCACCCCCACCCCCCCAAGTAAAGCATCACTGTAATGGAATATGCTAGATCAATAAAATAGAATTTTCAGTACTGGGTTTTGAATGTACAAAATTTTATTAAAGGATAATAAGTGCATTGAATAAAAGAAAATGGCTACTAATTTTGGATATAAAACCATTTCTTAAACTTGCTCATTGCTGTGAAGTCCAAATTGACTCACAGATGAACTTCCAGCAGGATTTCAGGGTCTGTAAGTCACACAGGAGGAGATTGCCCATCTTTCTCCTGTGGAGTAGTTGGTAAAATTCAAACCACCTGCAGTTGGATGAGCAACACAACTCCTTTCCCATGCGGCCACAGAGGCACTAATTTTTTTCAAAAGTCTAGGAAAATATACTGCTGACTCCTGAGAGGTAATCTTTAGGATTACTGTATCTTTAATACATAGCCTTCTAGACCGTGCTTGTTGCAGGCAGGTGTGACTGATTTGTAATAAACCTGTAGGATTCAGTGAGCCTCTTAGGAAAGGGAACTACTCCATGAGATTTCTAAGGCAGTCATCTTCACCAAAGATGACTGACTATCACTCTGTGAAACTGCTGACCTTTCGGCTACCACTGTCACACCATGGTTTACGGTGTCTTATATGTACTACAAAGAATACTGCCATATATCTTTTTTTTCCAACAGGACAGAGAATGAGAAATTCTTTATTCCAGTACACATTGAGTACAAGTAAATAAATAGGAGGAGGGTAGAGGGAAGGTTTATCTCGGCTTTGTTCACAACAGCAAAAAGATGGAAACCAGTGCCCATCAACAAACAAATGGATAGAAAAAGTGTGGTGTATTCACACAATGGAATACTATGCTGTATTGAAAAATAAGGTTGTTGTTGTTATGTGCTGTCGAGTCACTTATGACTAATAGCGACGCTATGTACAACAGCCCTAAACTCCGCTCTGTCCTGTGCCAATCGCACCGTCTCTGACACTTCCATCCCAATTATCCCAGTCACTGAATCAATCCACCTCATAGAGGGCCTTCCTCTCCTGCGCTGTCCCTCTACCCTCCCAAGCATGATGTCCCTCTCCAAGGACAAGTCTCTCCTCACAACATGTCCAAAGTATGTTAGACGGAGCCTCAGAATCCTTGCCTCCAAGGAGCCACCCGGTTTAACCCTTTCCAGGACAAATCTGTTTGTTTTCCTAGCAGTCCATGGTATTCTCAATACTCTTCTCCAGCACCACAGCTCAAAGGCATCAATTCTCCTTCTATCCTCCTTGGTCATTGTCCAACTCTCTGATGCATAACAAGTGATTGGGAAGACCATGGCCTGTATCAGATGCACCTTAGTCTCCAGAGTGACACCATTGCTCTTCAATACCCTGGAGAGGTTCCTAACAACAGACTTCCCCATGTTGACTGTGGAGCCAAGCAGACTAAAGTTGTTAACAATCTCAATCTCTTCACAATTCATCTTGATGCTGCCAATTGGTCCAGTGGTGAGAATCTTTGTCTTCTTGACATTGAGCCTCAATCCATATTGGAGGCTGCAGTCCTCGACCCTCTGCAGCATGCATTTCAGGTTCTCCTCAGTTTCAGTAAGCAGGGTTGTGTCATCTGCATAATGCAGATTGTTAATATATCTGCCACCAATCCTGATGCCACACTTCTCCTCATAGAGCCCAGCCTCTTGGATAATCTGTTCTGCATACAGGTTGAAAAGGTATGAAGATAGGACACATCCCTGGCATACACCTTTCCCAATTTTGAACCATGCAGTGTTTCCCTCTTCTGTTCTGACGACTGTCTCTTGGTTCGAGTATAGGTTTCGCATTAGAACAATCAAGTGTTCTGGAATTCCCATTCTTCTCAGAGTCAGCCACAGTTTGTTATGATCTACACAGTCAAATGTCTTTGCATAATCAATGAAACACATTCTTCTGGTATTCCCTGCTTTCAGCTAAGATCCATTTAACATCAGCTACAATATCCCTGGTACCATGACCCCTTCTAAACCCAGCCTGGACTTCTGGCAGTTCTCTGCTGATGTGCAGTTCCAGTCGTTTTTGGATAATCTTCAGTAGAATCTTGCTTGCATGTGAAATCAATGATATTGTTCTATAGTTTCTGCACTCAGTTGGGTCACCCTTCTTTGGAATGGGAACAAATATAGATCTCTTCCAGTCAGTTGGCCAAGTGGTTGTTCTCCAGATTTCTTGGCACAACTTGGTGAGCGCATCCAGGGCAGCATCTGTTAGCTGAAATATGTCAATTGGTATACCATCTATTCCTGGGGCCTTATTTTTTGCTATTTCCTTCAAAGCAGCTTGAACTTCTTCCTTCATCACCATAGGCTCTTGTTCATGTGTTATTTCATTAAATTCTTCTGTGTCTTCCAGTTCCTTTCTATACAGTGACTCAGTGTATTCTTTCCATCTTCTTTTAATACTTCCTGGATCATTTAATATTCTGCCTAAAGCATCCTTGATTATAGCAACTCGACGTTTGAATTTGTTCTTCAGATAGAATGACTGAATTTTGCACAATCATTGACTTACTCATTGCAAATGCATTTTATAAGAAACATAAACGCAGGTAATACACATGGATTCTACCTGATGGTATGCATAGGAATCAGATCGATTATATCTGTGGAAAAAACTGCTGGAGAAGCTAAATATCAGCTGTGAAAGCAAAGCCCCACCAGCTGTGAAAACAGACCACCAGCTACCCATATGCAAGCTCAAGCTGAAGCTGAGGGAAATTAAACCGAATACCCGGGAACCAAAATATAATTTTGAGTTCATCCCACCTGAATTTCAGAACAGTCTCAGGAACAGGTTTGAGGTCTTTAACACTAATGAGTGAAGACCTAATGAGTTGTGGGAGGAGGTCAAATGTATCATCCAGGAAGACCATTACAAAGACAGAAGAGAAAAAAAAAGACCAAAATGGATGTCAGAAGAAACTCTGAAGATTTCACTGGAGCGCAGAGAAGCCAAAGCACAAGGAAGAATTCAAGATACTAAAGAGCTGAACAGAAGATTCCAAAAGGCAGCACAGATGACAACGCACAATATTATAATGAAATGTGTAAGGAGCTGGAGTTGGAAAATCAAAAGAGCCCAAATCGTTCAGTATTTCTTAAGCTCAAGAAACTGAAGAAAAACAAGGAATTAATGAAATATTATTCAAAATGGATGACCCTGGAGGATATTATGCTGAGTGAAATATCTCAGTCACAAATGGACAAATACTGCATAGTGCCACTGTTGTAAAACGGGTCTGACATAGGAGTAGGGTGGGAGACTGAGAAAGATGGGATAAATTGCGTATACTGAATTGAAGCAGATGAGAGAGACTGTTTAAAAGGGATTTGTGATTAGACATTATTGTCATGACTTGAGTCCAGAATGAAGGCTGCATAGTGTAATGGACTTGGGGCGAGGGATTGAATGAAAGAATTTTTCTTTCACTTTTCAAAGAGAAGAACGAACTGGAGGGGAGGGGTGGGTAGGGAGAAAAGTGCAACAATGAATGAATGGAAATCCAAAATATCTGTACGTTTTCAATAATAATAATAAGAAGAAGAAGAAGAAGAAGAAGAAATAAATTTAAAAATCCTAATTTTGTGGAATAATCTCTTTGAAGGCGATTATATCTGCTCCCACTAGATGTCACTAATGATCAAGTTTCTTAAAACAGCTGAATTGGAGAAACCGAAAACTCTTGTACTCCCTCATCCTGTGAATGTTTTAAAACTGCACTTGTATTCTATATATTTTTTTCGGAATCTTTTAAGTCGAATGTGACATTTATTCCAGGGAACACAGCTTCATCTTATTTGACTGTAAGGCAGCTCATTTTTTGGATAGCGAGAACTCTGCTAACTGTCTTCCTTTATGTGGCACGCGAACTCGGATTTCATTTCTCCTTAAATTATCTTGCAGAAGACATGGATGACTCTGTTGTGTGATTTTTTTTTAAAAAAATAATTAACCACTGGGCCAATTGGCATCATCAGCATGGATGGTGAAGAGATTGAGATAGTTAGCAGTTTTAATTTACTTGGCTCCACAGTCAAC
>NW_006400285.1:242328-258477 GCF_000299155.1 Elephantulus edwardii
GAAGGAGAGGAAGACCTTTGATGAGATGGATTGATTCTGTGACTGGAGCTGTGGGAATAAGTGCGTTTGAGATGGCTAGGTTGGCCCAGAATAGAACAGCATTTAGAGCTCTTGTACATAGATAGGGTCGCGATGAATCGCAAGCGACTCGATGGCACATAACAACAACAACAACAGTAATTGGAGGAATGAAAATCTCCGGTGGGTTTTGGTGGATTCAGTGTAATGCGGAGAACTGGAAATCTAAATGTCTAGCTTCTAATTTAAGCTCCTCAGAAAGCATGATGCCCTCACAGTGGTCAGTGTGGCCATCTGCAGAGCCTGTGATTTGGTCACCATGTAAAATCATCTAGAATAGATGGAAAGTCCAGCCTGGCTTCAAGATTTTTGCTAAAACAAAATCCTTTTCTTTGATGTCCTTCAATCCCTTTATCTGTCTCCTTGTCATATTTTCTCTGGTGGCTCTCAAGGGACCAAGGCCAGCGGAACGTGTTGTGCCTTTGGGAATATCTTTCCCCATCAGCAATGCAGACTGTAGAAATGAGGACTTGCCAGGTGTTCCCAGAGGGATCCTTCAATGTGCATTTGATGTTGACGATTTTCTTTGCCATCATGGGTGGAATTCAGGGGTGCGTGGATCGTGGTTTAATAACAGAAGTTTGGAGGCTTTATAATTTACAGAGCACTTTCACACCTTCTTCATCACTTTATTGCTATCACTGTCTGTTAAGGTAGGGAGCATGGATATTTTTATTTCTGAGTCACAAAAGAGGAAACGGAACCTCAGCGAGGTTAGATGGATTGTCCATGGGCTTTGAGCGTGGTGGTGCTGTAATACCTGGCTCACCTGGCTCTTGACCGGTGAACACCCTCCATTCTACCCTCATCACATCAAGCTGTTTCCTGTAGTGAAATTGTTCAGGGCAAAATTGAAAGGATGGACTTCTGTAGGGTTGTGTCTACAAAGCTGGCAAATCAGAGGTTGAGTGTTGAAGAAATCAAGGCAAAAGTAGACGAGTCCAGGGTCCCCTCTGCTACCAAGTGCTCACTTTTCTAAGGTACACAACCACTGGATGATGGCTTGCCAAAATTGCTGTTTAAGAGATAGAAAAGAGGCAGAGATGGCAGAGCAAGCCTGTATAAATAACTCAATAACTGTTTGATACTTTGGGAAAAAAGAAAATGCATGGGGCTTGTTTCATCAAGGAGAGACATTAGGGAATAATAAACCCTAAATATTGTGGTCAAGTGAAAAAACATAACTTATCTTCTCCTTGGAGTAGAAAAGGGGGTAGAAATGACAGAACACAAGGAGGCAATAGAAACATCAGTAAAGCAGGATGAATTTGCTGTCTTTCCCTGCAGACCAGTGTGGATGGGGAAGAGGGTTTGGGAGACTTAAATATCAGGGACCACAGCTTGGCCAAGTACATCTGTAAAGCATTTTACTAACTTGAGGAAAAACTCCAGCTAATTACTGAAAGAATCTGTTGAGTGGAATCCCTTTCCTGATGAATAGAGACTTGGAAAAAGTAATGCTTAATCAATGGTGACGATGGAGCTAATTTTCAACTGAAGCCAATATCTGACTGAGAGGGGAGCTGAAATTTTCTGCTTATAAGCCATGGACTGTTGGAACCAAAGGCACCTGGCTGGTGTTATTTCTAAAAGAGATTCTATCTGCAAAACCCATATCTGAATTCCAAGACAGCTTGGAAATACTGGACTTTTAAGCAGATGCTTAATTATTTTTTGGGTGCAGCGTGAACACCAATTGAGAAACAGGCAGAAAGGTTTTGCTTTCGTGTTCCAGGGTTGATTTCGCAAGGTCTTGTTAAAACAAATTGTTCTCAGCCTGGGCTGTACATTAGAACTACTTGGAGAGGTTTTAGAAATGGCTAATACCCGGTCTTGACCTGTAGGTATTCAGGTTGAATCGACTCAGTTTGGGGCCTGGGTACTGGCATTTTCAATAAGCTCAAGTGAGCAGCTTGATAGGAGGCCCTGCTCACAGAAGAAAGTTATAAAGTCCCTGTTAGAAGATAGATCTTTCCAGTACATTGTTTTGTTTTAGCACAGACATTTGATCTAAATAGCTAAATAACAACATCCATGAATCAGTACTTGTTTGAATTTAAAATAAATTCTAGCATTAACTGAAATAGATATAATCTCCTAGATAGGAAGGGGGTGGCTGTAGTGGGTTTTTTCCCTTCCTTTTTTCTTTTTATTGTATTCAAGTTGAGCACAACTCATAGTGATCATATGAACAAAAGGCCTGAACCCCCTCCACAACTATCGACATTTATCAAAGTTCATAGAGTTTCCTGAGGCATGTTATTTAGGAAGTGATTGCCATTCCTGCTTCCAAACCTATCATAGTATGTTATTGTTTTTATGTGCCATTGAGTCACCTGCGATGTATAGTGACCCTCTGTACTGCAGCTCTGAACCCTTTCCTGTCCTGATCCAGTCTCACTAATTCTAACACACCAACTCCACTTGGTCCAGTTACTGTATTAATTCATCTCACCTGGGGTCTTCCTATCCTTGCTGTCTGTCCCACTCTTTGGAGTATGATGTCCTTTGCCAAAGACTGATCTCTGCTGGCCACATGCCCCAAGTAAGTGAGGCGGAGCTTCAAAATCCTAGCCTCTAAGGAGAGACTTGGTTTCACCCTCTCCAAGACAGATCGATTTGTTTTCTTGGCAGTTCATGGTATGTTCGAGACTCTTCTCCAGCACCACAACTTGAAGGCATCTTTTCTTCTTCTGTCAACTTAGCCATTATCCAACTCTCTAAAGCATAACAAGTAATTGAGAAGACCATGGCCTGGATTAGGCACACCTTTGTGACATTGTTGCTTTTCATCACTCTGGAGAGGTCCATGACAGCAGATTTTCCCAGTGCAATTCGTCTTTTGATTCCCTGACTGCTGGTATTAAGAGTGTTGATTATGGATCTGAGCAAGCTGTAACGGTTAACAACCTCAATCTCTTCTCCATCTAATATGGTGCTGTCAACTCGCCCAGTAGTGACAAGCTTTGTCTTCTTGATGTTGAACTTCAATCCGTATTGAAGACTATGGTCCTTGACCGTATGCAGCAAGTGCTTCAGGTCTTCTTCAGTTTTAGCAAGCAAGGTTGTGTCATCTGCATATCATAGGTTGTTAATGAGTCTTCCTCCAATTCTGATGCCACATTCCTCCTCATAAAGCCCTGCTTCCCGAATAATCTATTCTGCATACAGATTGAAGTGGTAAAGAATTGCTCTGTCAACCCAAACGCATGAGGTTCAAATCCACCAACTGCTCCGAGGGAATGAGCTGTGCTGTCTCCTTCCGTGCAGTTTATAGCTGCTGAAAACCAACCGTAGGGAGGTTAACTATCAGTAGGTTCTCACTCAATGGCAATGAGAAACAACCTAGAAAAGAGTTTGTAGTGTTTTTGTACTCAGTGTTTCACAGAACATTTAATTATTTTTTTAATTTTTTACCGAAAATATCAGAACAATGTAAGGGGCTTGGTGACATGCAGATATCTGGGTTTCATTTCAGGCTTAGCAAGTCTAATGCTCTGAGTGGGAACCCAGGAATCTGCATGCACCATCACAATTGTTCCAAAGCATTTTGGTGAGAATCAGCACTAAAGCTTAACTCTTTTCAATTAGTATGAATCTGATTTGTCCTGAAGGCCTTAGTAATTTTAGTTCTGTACATACAACTCCCCACCCACCTCTCCCTCAATTGACTAGAATTCTAGCCCTGCAGTTCCACTTCTATTTAGTATTCCAGCCATTTTTTGAATGATCTTCAGCAGTATTTTGCTTGTGTGCAATATTAATGATACTGTTTGATAATTTCCACATTCTGTTTTATCACCTTTCTTGGGAATGGAAACAAACATTGCTGTTCTCCAAGTGTGTTCTTTGGAGGCAAAGATGATAAAGCTTTGCCTCACATGCTTTGGGCATGTTGCTAGGAGAGGTTATTCCTTAGAAAGGGACATCATGCTTGGAAAGGTGGAAGGGTGGCAAAAGGGAGGAAACCCCTCAAACAGGTGATTTGACATGGTGACTGTGGTAATGGGCTTGAGTGTATCCGAGATTGTGAGGATGATATGAGATAGGACAGTGTTCAGATTGGTTGTTCACAGAGTTGCTGAGTTGTACTTGACTCGACAGCACCTAACAACAACAACCACATCCACAAAAGCTCCCCTCCATTCCCAATCACTTCTCCATCATCTTTAACACCACCCTCCCCAAAAAACAATCCAAACAAACTCTCTCAAAACTCCAAACTTTGTTCTGCAGAGATTCTTGGCTCATGAGAGGGATTACAAACTTTCTGACATTCCTGACTAACTGAAAAGTCCTTTGTATACCTCCTCAAATAGTCACAATGAAAAGAACAAAAGAAGTGCCAACATGACATCTCTGGTCTGCTTAAGAACCCCATGATTGTCTATTTCCAATTAGCAGTTTCCCTGCCAGCTTGCATCCCAGTCTCTCCAAGCTTGCCCTTGGTATCAGGTATCCAGCTGCTTTGTGTTTGTGGTTTATTTGCATCAAATAGTTCTTTAATAACTATCTCTTGTAGAATCAAACACCTCTGTGTTTTGGCACAGTTTTCTTTCCAAAGCTTGAACCACAAAGCCAAGCTCTACTCACGATGCTTAAACCCAATATTATAGAACATAATGTAATTGTAAAAATAGCAGATGAAGCAGTTTAGATTCAGCCTTTGCTGTTACTTTTCTCTTGATTCTGGCCTTCCTAGCAGTAACTAGATTCCGGATGTTTTCCTTATGCTTTTACTATTGTACCTTTTCTAAACCAAAATTGAGCTGCTTGTATCAAACTCCACTCCCAATTCCACTAAAGGCTGAATGGATGACTTCTGAGACAAAAAGTCAGATTGAGGTCATCCTAAGAAACACCACTTCCACTCTAAATACCTCAAAATGGTAGAAAAGGGTAAGAAATAATTTACAATCCAATAAAAAAAGGAGAAAGTGGATTTTTTAAATGGGAAATGAAATCACTATAATAAAAAGCTCAATAGTTGAGCTACAGTATAGTCTAGGCACAGATTCAGAGACAATGAAGGATTTAGAAAATAGGAATGGTGGAGTTTTCCATATGTAACTCAGAGAGCTCTAGGAGTAGAAATAGAACAAAGAAATTAGAAATAGAGAACATAGTTTAACTTTTACTTAGAGATAACAGTTCTAGAAGTAGGGAATAGAGATCAAGGCAAATAAACTATATAATGCACAAAAAACTCCAATGGCCCAGTGAATAGGGAGTTGTGCTGTCAACCTGGCAATTCAAATTCACCAAGCACTCCAGAGGAGAAAGATGGACAATCTCCTCCTGTGTGCTTTATGTTGTTGTTTTGTGCAACTCATAGCGTCCCAATGTACAGCTCAGAACTCTTCCCTATCCTGAACCAGTCTATCTCCAACACACAAACACCCATTACACCAGTTACTGTGTCAATTCATCTCATCAGGGGTCTTCCTCTCCTGTGCTTTACTCTACCCTTCTGAAATTGATGTCTTTCTCCAGTGACTGGTCTCTCCTGGCCACATGCCCAAAGTGTATGAGACAAGAGCTTCAAAATCTTTACTTCTAAGGAGCAGCTTGTTTTCACCCTTTTCAGGACAGATCTGTTTGTTCTCTTGGTGGTCCATAGTATGTTCAGTACTCTTTCCCAGCATCAGTTCTTCTTCTGTGTGATTTATAGTCTATAGTCAGCTGTGATTTGGTTCTGATTTGACTCATTGAGTATTTTTGAAATATCAAGAGTTAAGATTTTAGAACAGGAAAGAAAAAAATAAAATAAAAACAAATCCAAATGACAAAACTGATTTTAAAAAATTCTTTGTTAGATTTTATTGTATCAGAACAGCAGAATAAAAACTCTTAAAACCCACTAGTGTTAACAGCAAAGGAAGAGTAAGCAGCCTGATAGCAGAACTCATTAGCAGATGTTAGATATAATTGATGCTACTTTGAAAATTTCTTCAGTAATTGAAGAAGACAACGAGCAAGAATTGATGTTTTTGAATTGTAGTGCTGAAGAAGAGCACAGACTAGTTAATAAACTGACAAAAAGTTGAAAAAGTTACTCTTAGAAGTAAAGATTGTGAAACTTTGTGTCACATGCTTTGGATTTATTGCAAGGTGGGACCCGTCCTTGGAAAAAGACATCATGCTGGGAAATTTGCAGTGTCAGAGAAAGAAAGACCCTCAATAAGACTGATTTACAAAGTGACTGTAACAACAGGCTTGGGCATATTGGTGATTGTAAGGATGACACAGGATAGGGTAAAAGTTCAGATCTAATATTCATAGGGGCACATAAAACAACAAACATGACAAATTGATAGTGCACGTAACAACAACAACAACAACAATAACAGCTTTGAAATGCTCTGAACCCACAATTTTTCATACAACTATTAAGACCTATATAAACCTAGTTTCTAATAGCCTAAATCTCAGGGTAAATTTTGGATAGCTTCAGTGCTTAATGGTGATAAAAGCTCTCTTCGTCATAATCTTGCCACTGGGTGGAATGTTACAATAAAAGCAAACACTAGATTGAATTCGGCCAGCTGCATTGGGCGGGAATCGAACCCAGGTCAACTGCTTGGAAGGCAGCTATGCTCACCACTATACCACCAACGCCGCACATTCTAGAGACTCCCTCACCACTATACCACCAACGCCGCACATCCTGGAACACCACATCAACAGAGAACTACCAGAAGTCCAGGCTGAGTTTAGAAGGGGTCGTGGTACTAGAGATATTGCAGTTGATGTTAGATGGATCTTGGCTGAAAACAGGGAATACCAGAGGAAAGTCTATCTATGTTTCATTGACTATGCAAAGGCATTTGACTGTGTAGATCATAACAGACTATGGCTGACTCTGAGAAGAATGGGAATCCCAGAACACTTGATCATGCTAATGCGAAACTTATACTTGGACCAGGAGGCAGTCGTCAGAACAGAGCAAGGGAACACTGCATGGTTCAAAATTGGGAAGGGCGTACGCCAGGGATGCATCCTATCTCCATACCTTTTCAACCTATATGCAGAACAGATTATCCGGGAGGCTGGGCTCTATGAGGCAAAATGCGGGGTCAAGACTGGTGGACGATTTATCAACAACCTGCGTTATGTGGATGACACAACCCTGCTTGCTGAAACTGAGGAGGACCTGAAGCGCCTGCTGCAGAGTGTCAAGGACTGCAGCCTACAATATGGATTGAGGCTCAATGTCAAGAAGACAAAGATTCTCACCACTGGACCAATTGGCAGCATCAGGATGGATGGTGAAGAGATTGAGATTGTACACAGCTTTAGTTTGCTTGGCTCCACAGTCAACAGTTTTGGCACCAGCAGCCAGGAAATTAAAAGGCGCATTGCCATGGGAAAGTCTGCTGTTAGGGACCTCTCCAAAGTACTGAAGAGCAATGGTGTCTCTCTGGAGACTAAGGTGCGTCTGATACAGGCTTTGGTCTTCCCAATCACTTGTTAAGCATCAGAGAGTTGGACAATGACCAAGGAGGATAGAAAGAGAATTGATGCCTTTGAGCTGTGGTGCTGGAGAAGAGTATTGAGAATACCATGGACTGCTAGGAAAACAAACAGATTTGTCCTGGAAAGGGTTAAACCGGGTGGCTCCTTGGAGGCAAGGATTCTGAGGCTCTGTCTAACGTACTTTGGACATGTTGTGAGGAGAGACCGGTCCTTGGAGAGGGACATCATGCTTGGGAGGGTGGAGGGACAGCGCAGGAGAGGAAGGCCCTCTATAAGGTGGATTGATTCAGTGACTGGGATAATTGGGATGGGAGTGTCAGAGACAGTCCGATTGGCACAGGACAGAGCGGAGTTTAGGGCTGTTGTACATAGGGTCGTTATGAGTTGCAGGCGACTCGACGGCACATAACAACAACAACAACAACAGATTGAATTCTGCCTCACTGACAAACACTTCTTTTGCAATCCACAGAATTTTCATTGGCCAGTTTTTGGAAGCACCGCTAATGCCTGTCCACAATTTGAAATATTGTTAGCATAGTTTTCAGCATTATAGCAACTCATAAATCACCATAGTATAGCAAACTGACAGGTGGTAATAGCCACATATCTTGACCACCAATTATTTCAATGATAAAAATAAATTTCTAAAACCATAATGCTAATTAAATATTCTAAGTAGGTTTAGGTGATAGTGTTTATCTAAATGTTAGCAGAGTTGCCTCTGAGATGTGGTATCTTGAACAGAAAATGAAAAATTCTAATTAACCACCTCTGGAGTGTTCATTATTAGTTAGGATACTTCTAACCTTTAGGAGCATAGATGAAAACTAGTAAACATTCATAGATATAGTCATGCTGTCTCTGCTGAAGTATTTTGAAGGAAAGAAAGATAATCATTGCCTCAGAGTCGATTAGTGCTCATGGTGACTTCCACAGCCAGAGTAGAACTACTCTACTGGGTTTCCATGGCTTTCAATCATTATAGAAGCAGATGGTCACAATTTTCTACCTGTTAGAGGTGTTGGTGGGTTCACAAATTTTCTACCTTTTGCCTAGTAGCTGGATGTTTAACCGTTGTGTCAGGACTTTATAATACCAATCAAATGATATTTGAAGCAGGCACATTGTTATTGTTGTGTGCTCTCAAGTTGGCACCAACCCATAGCTGACCCTCCAGGGGGTTTTCAGAGGCAATTAATTGAATGGGAGGAGATTGCTCATCCTTCTCTTGTGGAGCAACTGATGGATTTGAACCACGTGTGCCTTAGATATTGCAGCACAGCTTCTTGCCACTACACCACCATGGCTCCAAGAAGGCAAATAGATATACCCAAATTTGGAGAATTTATCAACAGATATGAAGAACTAATAAAGACATCATCAGTAGAAATAAAAATCAACACTGTGAAATCTCTCAGACACAAAAGGACAAGTACTGCATAACACTGCTGTTACAAAACAGGACTGACATGGAGGGTTGGGGAGAAAAAGGAAAAAGTGGATAGATAACGAACAATGCAGTGGAGCACATGAAGGGAAGAACTGTCTGTAAGGAATGTAAGGTTAGGCTTGGAGGCTAGAGTGACAAAGTAGCCTAGAAGGGGAAAAGACCAAACCAAACGAAATTCATTACCAGTGAGGCCATTCTAACTCATGTTGTTGTTAGGTGCTATTGAGTTGAGTATGACTCACAGCAACCCTCTGAACAATAATTTGGAGTAGTACTACCTCATTAGGTTTTCAAGGTTATAAGTCTTTATGGATGCAGAATGCCACACCTTTTCTTGGGGAGTTAAAATGTTCAAATGGCCAACCTTTCCTTAAAACTATACTAATTTTGTTTTTTATAATCTCTGTATTCTACTAGATAATTTTTATTCAGAATGACTTGTATAAGGATCTTTTCCACTCAATAGGCCAGGTAGCTTAGCTGTCCTCCAAAATTTTGCATAGATGACTGAGTGAAACCAGCAATGCATCAATTTTGTCTTTCAATTGATTCTTGAAGCCTTGCTTTCCTCAATGTCTTCAGTGAAGCTTGGATTCTTTCTTCAGTACCGCTAGTTCTTGATTAGCCAATTCCTTTTGGTATGGTAACTCTGTATAATTCCCTCCATCTTCTTTTGATGCTATATCATTCAATTTTTTTTTTGCCCCCAAATTCTTCAATATTAGAACTTAAAGCTTGAAATTTTTCTTTAATTCTTTCAGTTTGAAAAATGCTAATGATGTTTTTCCATTCTGGTTTATAACTTCAAGTATTGATACATTTGATTAAATTACTTCATCATCTCAAAACACTCCTTGAAATACTCTGTTCACCTTATTCACTGTTGGTGGAAGTATAAAATGGTGCAACCACTGTGGGAGACGGTATGGCGCTTTCTCAAAAAGTTGCAATTAGAGATACCATTCGACCCAGCAATCCACTACTGGGAATATATCCCAAAGAGACCATAACTGACATCCAAGCAGATATATGCACACCCATGTTTATCACAGCTTTGTTCACAATAGCAAGGAGTTGGAAACAACCCAGGTGCCCATCAACAAACGAATGGATAGAAAAGCTGTGGTATATTCACACAATGGAATACTATGCTGCATTGATAAATAAGGAACTCATGCAATATTATTAAAAATGCGTGACCCTGGAGGACATTATGCTGAGTGAAGTATCTCAGTCACAAAAGGACAAATACTTCATGGTGCCACTGTTGTAAAGCAGGACTGACCTCGGGGTTGGGAGGAGACTGAGAAGGATGGGTTCAAGAATGTATACTGCATTGAAACAGATGAGGGAGAAAAATGTTTAAGAGGGAAAATTATTAGGTATTTTTATCATGACAGGAGTCCAGAGCGAAGGCTGTATAGTGGAGTGGACCTGGGGAGAGGGACTGTAAAACAATGAAAGAATTTTTCTTTTACTTTTCCAAGAGGGTAGTGCACTAGTGGGGAGAGTTGGGAGAGGAGAAAAGTGCAACAATGAATGACTGGAAATCCAAAGTCTCTGTACATTTTCATTGAAATTAATAATAAATTTTAAAAAATTAAAAAAAGATAAATACTCTGTTCAGCATTTATACGTCAGCATTTTTCTATTTCCTTTGGCTATTCTACATTCAAGAACAAGTTTCAGAGTCTCCTCTGCTATGCTTCCTATTTTTTTATCCCTTTTAAAAATGACTTTTTGTTTTCTTCATTTCTTCTTTAATGTTCTCCCATATGCATCTGGTCTTGGTTATTAGGGTTCAATGCATCAGATTTATTCTTGGAATGGTTCTAAACTAGGGTGGGAAATACTTAAGTTTGTACATTAGCTCACATGAACTTTAAAAAATTTTCTTCAGCTTCTACTTGATTTTGCATATGAACAACTGATGATCTACTCCATAAGTTTTGACTGATCACATTGATCTTCTCCATAGTTTTGTTCCACGGATATAGTCAATGTGATTTCTGGGTATTCTACCTGGTAACCATAACTTGTATAGTTTCCATTTATAGTTTTGAAAAAAGCTATTTCCAGTAAGTAAATCATTGGTCTTTTCAAACTCTATCACACAGTCTTGTTGATTCTTTCTAAGGCCATATTACCAAGACCATATTGTTTAATTATTGAGTCTTCTTTGTTTCTAGGTTTTGTACTTCAATCACCAGTAATCATCAATGAATCTTAACTGCATGTTTGATATTTTTCAGATTTTAGTTAGTAAAAGACTTCAATTCCTTCATCTTTGGTCATACTGGCTAATGAGTACATTTGAATAATAGTTATAGTATCTGTCTTTCTTCTATAAGCATAGATATTATTAAATTACTGACTGTGTTGACCTTTAGGATAGATATTGGAATGTCCTTTTTGATGATGAATATATCACTATTTCTCTTAAATTTGTCATTCTTGACATAATAGAACAAGACAATATAACTGACCCATTCAAAATGGCCAAGCCAAGACCATTTCAGCTCACCAACACCTAGGATTTCATCCTCAAGTGTTCCATTTCATTTTTGACAACTTCCCATTCACCCCAGATTTATATTTCATATCTTCCACATTCTAATTATCAATGGATGCTTGCAGCTTTTCTCATTTTGAGTCATATCATATCAGCAAATGAAGATCTTAAAAAGCTTTACTCCATTCATGTCACTAAAGCAGACTCTGCTTTGATAAAGGACCTCTTCCACAGCCTTATTTTGACTGTCATTCAACTCGAGGGACTCATATACTGGCAATATATTAGACGATGTTTTTCTACTATTCATAAAACTTTTACTCCTCATTTTCATTTTCAGAAGTAGACTGCCAAGTCCATCTTCCTAATCTGTGTTAGCCTGTTAGTTCTACTGAAACTTATCAACTATGGGTGATCCTGCTGGTATCTGAAATACTGGTGATGCAACTTTCAGCATTATACAACACATATGCCATCACTCTATGGTAAAATGCTCATTTATTAATTTTGTCATGGTCCATAAAAATCTGGTAAGGACCTGAAAAGATGGGGTAATGGTAGGCACAGTCCAATGGTGATTAATTTTATAAAATCCAATGTGTGGGAATGATTGTATTAAATAAAATGTCAATGAAGGAAGTGAGAAACACAAACCCCTCCCAAAAACTCCCCCAAAACACTATTACATGAATGAAAAAAATTCTTTGTAGTTTGTAAAAAAATATTTATAGATATAGTTTACCAATGAACATATGTAAATCACAAATAAAAACATTACAAAGATTAGAGCCTAGGAAACCTTATGGGGAGTTCTACTCTGCTATATGGGGTCACTATGGATTGGGATTGATTAGACAGCTCTTAATAAATACGTGTATGTGCAGATTTATCACCTAAGAGTTACCACTTTCTTCCTGTGATTTGGCTTATTACAGGGTAGTATTTTGTTCTATTGTAGGTGGAGTTGCCATGATTTAGGTGCTGATGCAATGACAACTAGCAACAAACATAAAGGAAAGAATTACTTCAAGAAGTGAAATTTAGGTCCTTAAAGGTAGTAGTCAGTTTGGATGGTCATCTGTGGTTGACATGGTTGGACTGGAAAATCCATTTTTTTTTTTGGCCAGGCTGTGATTCTTTATTAAATATTAAACTACAAGTGGAGATCCCCTGTGAGGAGGGTGGAGGACACTGGGGACAGAGAAAGGGACATTTGGAGTAAATTCAGTCCCATCTTAACAAAGAGGGCTCCATAATTGATTTCCAGGGAGGAACATGACATGGTCCACTCAAACTCATTGATGATGTCTGGATGCAAGACTCCAAGCTTGCTGACACTCTGACCCCAGACAAAGACCTCAGCACATCACCTCAAGAAGAAAGTAGAGCCTTCAGAATCTTTGATCACATAGCCCTCCTCTTTCCACTGGGAGACACCACAAGCACCTGCATGATTCTGTCCAGGAAGAACTTTTCATGTCCCTTCTAGCTATGAGGCTGAAGGATTCTGAGATTATTGCTGCTAACTCTTACAGTCAGATGTAACTTCTGGAAAACTTGTTTGTATGTTAACAAGGGCCCTTTAACCAATGAGTGAATGTTTCATACAAAGAAGTAACCACATTTGTGGTGATTCTGAAATACCTCATCAGATTGCTAAGATATTTTCTGATGCCTCTGAGAGAAGTCCATTATAGACCTCATATATTTTGTGTGAATTTTAAAGCTCTCATGCTGATGCATTTGCAGAACCAGTCAAGGACTTCTTTGATGGAAAGTTATTTGCTTTGCAGTTAGAAAAGGGAATGGAATTCTTGCTGAACTTTTTTTTATGGAATATCCAGAAATTAGACTTATTCCATTGCTCCTTGTAATTTAAAGTCACATGGCATCCATTCAAGATTGTCACCTCGCTATTGTGAGTTATTTTTATGAGCAGTCTTGTTTCCTCAATTTGCTAATAAATTTCTGGGGGCCAGGAGAGAGAAACTGTGTCTTATGCTTTGTTTCACACATATCATCCAGTACAGTGTTCTACACATACAGATGGTCAGTGATTATTGATTGAATTGTTGGTGAGAGCTGGTGTAGAAATTGCTATAAATTGTTATGGCTAAATTATTTCTAAATAACTGTGAGAGTCAGTGTCTCCTTAAGGCTCTGATTTTGTTGCCACCTTTCCTTTGCTTCTGTATTCCAAAGTCTACTTCACCATCCTTTCCTGTGTACTACCTATTGTATCACCACTGGTTAAGGGTCACTCCTAGGACCATTAACTCTCTGGCTCTTTCAGCTTATCTGAAAAGAATCACCACAAATATGGTTACTTCTTTGTATGAAACATTCACTCATTGATTAAAGGGCCCTTGTTAACATACAAACAAGTTTTCCAGAAGTTACATCTGACTGTAAGAGTTAGCAGCAATAATCTCAGAATCCTTAAGCCTCATAGCTAGAAGGGACATGAAAAGTTCTTCCTGGACAGAATCATGCAGGTGCTTGTGGTGTCTCCCGGTGGAAAGAGGAGGGCTATGTGATCAAAGATTCTGAAGGCTTTACTTTCTTCCTGGGGTGATGTGCTGAGGTCTTTAGGGTCAGAGTGTCACCAAGCTTGGGGTCCTGCATCCTGCTGAATGTGCTCCCAAGATCAGGGAAATAAAGCCCCTATGTTGCACAGCCACATGGTTCTCAGTAAGCAGCCTGTGGTGTGTCGAAGTGAATACCAGAGGGTCTGACAGAGCACCAACAGTGTCTACTACAGGCTTGCACGTCAGACTGCTTCATGAAGAAATTGTAGAGAAGAGATTGGTGTGTTGTTGGCCCACATTCCACCTTGTCTTGGAAACTTTATTTATTCTAACAATTCTGACCTTGTTGTTGTTAAGTGCCGTCGAGTTGTAGGCGACTCATAGCGACCCTATGAATGAAAGTCCTGGACACCTATATAATTTTCATCCTTTCTCCAGGTTCATAGGGTTTCCAGACGCAAGCTATTATGGAAGTGGATGCCAATCCTGCTTCAAAGCTTGTTTTAATCGGGGAGTTCCACTAAACATTGTCCACCATGGGTAACCATTCTCGCATTTGACTCATCAGTGTCACAGTGTTCAGATTCACAGCAACCACGAGTTACCTTTGTACAGCAAGTGGACATACCAGGGTTATACGACCTAAAAGAATGTTTCACCGAAAACAACTAAAGGCAGGCCAGAGGGCTGCAGAGTGGAGTCACCAACTTTTGGCTTGGGGGCATGACTTCCTGTCCGCTAGGCCAATTGCTTTCTCTCTCTATGCTGTTGTTGTTTAATGCTGTCGAGTCTTAGGCGACTCATAGTGACCCTATGAACAAACGTCCTGGACACTTGTATAACTTTTGTCCTTTCTCCAGGTTCATAGGGTTTCCAGAGGCAAGCTATTATGGAACCAACCTTAGCAAGATAACTTTGACCCAAGTCCAGCAACTTCTCTGCCTTTTTAAAAAATTTTATTTTCTTAATTTTAATGAACATTTACAGAGATTTTGGATTTTCAGTCATTCATTGTAGCTCTTTTTTCTTTACCCCCTCCACCCCCAGGTTGCTCCTCTCTTTGAAAAGCAAAAGATAAACTTCTTCGTTGGTATACAATCCTCTCTGCCTTCTTCCTGAGCAGGCCAGAATTTGCAGCCAGGTCTGCGTCCTACCTTCTGCTCTTGGGATCAGTTTACCTCACAGCAGGAGAGAACTGTTTTCTGCACTCAGTTCCCTAGGAGCAGTTGAAAAGAGAAATTGTGCAATGAAAGTTGTGTGGCTCTGACAAGTTGTCACCTTTAGAAATTTGACCTTTGCTGAAGTGCTACTTGAGGAGATTGAGCTCAGAGAAGCATTTGCATTTTAATAGGTGGTTCTCAGTCCCAGAAAAGTCTTCAGGATTCAAGAGTGCATATTTAAGGGGAGATTGAGATACCCTGACAATCCAGGGGGTGATGAGGCATTGATGGGAGGGGCTTAGGAATCATCACACATACAAAGACCCTGCATGGGTTCCCTCCCCAGTGTTGCCAATCAGTTTTTTTCTTGGAAAAGAACACATTCAGAAATCCCATTCACAGGTCACATAGGCTTATCTAGCCAGCTTCTTCACCTCCCCACCCCGCCCAATGATATTTCCACAGCTCTGGAAGTAGGGTTCTGGGAAAGAGGAAACTTCTTTATTGTAGAAACTATGTTGGATTACAAATCACATAGTATAAAGGATCTTACACTTTTTAGTTTTACACTCCTGCTGAACCATTTTCCAGCCATATGACCTTAAGCAAATTACTGAAATTAACTTTTTCTCAGTTTTTGCATCTGTTAAATGGGGATATGAATGGTATCTGTTTCCCAGGGATTTTGTGAGGATGTTGTTGTTATTGTTATGTGCCGTTGAGTTGCTTGAGACTCATAGTGACCCTATGTACAACAGCCCTAAACTTTGTTCTATCCTGTACCAATTGCACTGCCGCTGACACTCCCATCCTGATTACCCAAGGCACTGAATCAATCCACCTCATAGAGGGCCTTCCTCTCCTGTGCTGTCCCTCCACCCTCCCAAGCATGATGTCCCTCTCCACGGACCTGTCCATCCTTACAACATGTCCAAAGTATGT
>NW_006400285.1:259847-265646 GCF_000299155.1 Elephantulus edwardii
ACTCGAAGTTTGACTTTGTTTTTCAGTTCCTTGAGCTTAAGAAATGCTGAACGGGTTTGGCCCTTTTGATTTTCTGACTCCAGCTCCTTGAAATGCTAAGAATTACCATGAATTTCTGTCACAGTAAATGCTTATTAAATGCATGTTGTTTTTATACATCATTGAGTTGGAACTGACTCAAAACTGTACCTCCAGCAAATTTTTATAGGTAGTAACTCACACGAGAATCTGATGGATTTGAAAGTCTTGCCTTTGGGTTGTCAGTGCAGCTCCTTACTATTAAGTCACCAGACTTCCCTAATGTGTAGGTACCCACTGCTATTAAGTAGATTGCAACTCATAATGATCCTCTGTTGGATTGTTTGGGGTTTTTTTGTAAATAAAAACTTTTAATTTTATACTGGTTTACTTACAAAATTTGTATACATTATTTTTCATATCAGATTCTTCCCTTTCCATTAACCTACCCCTCCTTCCACCCACCAAATTGTGTGACCGTGTGACTAGGCTCCTCACTTATCCTCCCTCCTCTGATCCTTCCTGTTCCCCCTTGGGTCCTCATACATGTTTTACTATTATCTATTTCTACAATAATTGTCTTACACACTATTTGTCCTTATGGGGCTTATTAGTTCACTTAGCATAATGCTTTCCAGTCCCTCCCAAGTTGTTGTTTGTTGTTGTTATGTGCTGCTAAGTTTCCTGTGACTCATCATGACCCTATGTACAACAGCCCTAAACCCTGCTCTGTCCTGTGCCAATCTTACTGTCTCTGACACACCTACCACCACCACCCCCGGTCACTGAATCAATCAATCCATCTCATTGAGGGTCTTCCTCTCTGGCACTATACCTCCACCTTCTCAAGTATGACATCCTCATCAAGGACTGGTCCCTGCTTGCAGCATGTCCAAAGTATATCAAATTAAGCTTCGGAATACTTGTCTCCAAAGAGCAGCCTGATTTTAATCTCCCAAGTTAGATTGTAATTTACAAAGTCATTGTTCCTGTGTGGCATTGGGTTTTTGAAGTTGTAAATTTTTATGGGTAGAGGCTGCCCTTTTTTTTTCCACTGGCAGCTGGTAGGTAGAAACCACTAACCTTCTGTTAGTCACCTGAGAGTTTATGCACAAGGTCACCAGGGCTCCCTAAACATGCCAAAGTGTGTGAGACAAAGCTTCACCATCTTTGCCACTAAGGAGCACTGTGGCTGCACCTTCTTCAAGGTGTATATTCCAAGACATTCCAGACCTTGCATGATCACCTTGCTGAAGGAGCCTTTGCTGTTGATGCTGTAATTTCTATACTTGCTTGTCCTTAGTGTTTGCTCTGTGTGGTATAATCACTTGTCTGTCAATTTCTTGAATTGAAGGAGTGATTTCCATGTTGCTATTCTTAATAGCTTAGCTTTGTATATATTTACTTATTTATCATCTGTTCATATGTCAGTATGATTCTTGTCTCTCAGATGTTGTACTGAAGTGGAACTCTCAGATTAAGACTGACTAGTCAGAAGGATTGGTCAGCCACTTCTGAAATAAAAGGTCTTTAAACCCCTGTTACCAATAAAGAACAGCTACACAGTTAAATATAGCATTGGTAGAGCCCTCAGATTGGAAGATACTAAAACTGAGGAAGAATAGCTGCAAACATCCACTAATAATTGGAACATGTGATGGAATAAGTGTGAATATAGAAAAATTGGACATTGTTAAAAACAGAATGGAATGTACAAATATTGACTTAACAGTAGCAAGCAGAGATGGGCTACCACTGGCCACATTAATGAGACAATCATATGATTTACTATCCTGAAGTGAATACTTGTGAAAGAAGGATGTTGCATTCATAGTTACAAAGACCATTTCGAGAGCTTAGGTACATGTGAAATCTACACTTATACTGTAAGTATATGCAAAATCTATACTTATACTTTAAGTATATGTAAAACCTATACCTAGACCAAATTGCATTGTATGAACAGATCAAGGGGATACTGTTGTTGTTATGTGCCGTCAAGTCATTGGCGACTCATAGTGACCCTATGTACAACAGCTTTGAAGCTTGCCCTGTCTTTAGCCAGTCTCACTGGCTCCAACACACTAGATTTCCCTAGATAATGAATCAATTAATCTCATGCAGGGTCTTCCTCGTCTGTGCTGTCCCTCTACCCTTCCAAACCTGATACCCTTCTCCAAGGATCGGTCCCTCCTAGCTACCTGCTCAAAGTATGTGAGATGGAGCATCAAAATCTTAGTCTTCAAGGAGAAACTTGGTTTCACTCTCTCCAAGACAGACCTATTTGTTTTCTTGGTGGTTCATTGTATGTTCAAGATTCTTCTCCAGCATCACAAGTCCAAGGCATCGATTCTTCTTCTGTCATCCTTAATCATTGTCCAATTCTCGATGCATAGTAAATAATTGTCAAGACCATGGATTGGATCAGGTGCATCTTAGTCTCTAGACTGACACTGTTGCTTCTCAGTACTCTGGAAAGGTCCCTAAAAGTATATTTACCTTTTGATATCCTGACTCCTGGTGCCAAGAGTGTTGATTGTGGAGCCAAGCAAGCTGTAACTGTTAACAACCTCAATCTACATGGTTTAAAATTAAGAAAGGCGTTTGTCAGAGTTATAACCATTTTTCATACCTATTTAATCTGTGTGCTGAATAAATTATTCCAGAATCTGGACTCTATGAAAAAGAATGTGGCATTGAGATAGTGGGAAGACTCACCAATAACTTGTGTTATGCAGACGATGTAACTTTGCTTACTGAAAGTAAGAAGGATTTGAAGCACTTGCTACAGAAGATCAAAGAACACAGTCTTTAATATGGATTGTATTTCAATGTAAGAAAACAAAAATTCTCACCACTGGACTAACAGGCAACATCACGATAAAAAGAGAAAAGATAGAAATGGTCAATGACCCCATCTCACTTAGGTCCACAATCAGCCCTCTTGGTACCAGAAGTCAGGAGATCAGGATCCATATTGCACTGGGAAAATCAGCAGTCTTGTGGATTTTGAAAGATCTCTCCAAATTATTGAGGAGTAATGATATTAGTTTAAGTACTATGGTGTGCCTGATTAAAGTCATGATTTTTTCAATTACTTGCTATCCATTTCTGAGAGCTGGACAATGAATAGAGATGACAGAAGAAAAATTGATGCCTTTGACCTGAATATCCTATGGACTGCCAAAGAACAAATATATCTTGTAGTAAGTGTATCCAGAGCACTCCATGGAAGCAAAGTCGATGAAGTTTTATCTCATATACTTTGGGCATGTTACGCTCAATGAGAAGAGTACAGAATATCCCATGGCCTCCCACTATTCCTTGGAGAGGGACATCGTGTTTGGAAATGTGGAGGGCCAGTGAAAGAGAAGAAAACCCAGACCAGATGAATTGGTAAAGTGACTGCAGCAATGGGCTCAAGTGTGTCAGAAATTGTGAGGATGGCACAGGATAGGACAAGGTTCAGATTTGTCTCTATGGGTTGTACTCAACTTGACAGTATTTAACAACAACTGCAAAATCTTCTCACTAATTTTAGGGGGAAAGGAATATATCCACTAACCTTAGGAAAGGTAGAGAAAGGGTCACCAAAGGAGAGGAAGACCCTCAATAAAATGGATGGACTTGCTAACTATCACAATAGACATGATGGTAACAGAGATCTTGAGAACATTGTAGGCTAGGGTCTGTTGTTTGTAGGTTTGCTATCAGTTATAACAACAACAACAACAACTCGAAAGCACCAGAAAACACCACCAATACCACTGTTTACAAATATATACTTCAGTGAACCAACTAAAGAAAGAATTAGATCCCTTTCTAACCTCTCAAGCTGAAACATTTAAAATTAAAAATCTGTTACTGGTTTTGCTTCTATAAAGGGCCCAATCTAAGTTAGACATTTCTTTGAAGGTTTAACTTGTACTCTGCATGAGAGGTGAAATAATTGAGAATGTGTTCTTTTGGAGTAGCAGTGGGAAATGGGGCAGAAATGGGAAGCAGGTGGGAAGGAAGGGGATGGACGGGATAGGGATTGACAGGGAATAAGGAATAGGCAGGAGAGGCTGGCAAACTAGGTGAGGGGTAGGGTTTTCCTTTGAAGATAACAAAGAAGATGGCTGTCTTTTGAGGAATATCCTTTTGTGTTGACATAAATTGGATTTCCAAGGCAGAAGAAAAAAAAAAATTCATGCTCTCCGAGGGGTGTAGATTGCAGGAAATTGAAAAGTATCCTTGCAACTTGAAATAATTTTGAGAGATCACTTGACATCTAGGAGTAGCTGAATAGGGAGAAAAACTGTTGGCTGAGAAATACCATCTTAAAAATTCATGTTGGATGTGGACATCTTAGCTAGACTTGGCTTTGAAATCAACCATTCCACTTGAGTCGATCAAGGGACTGTGAGGTAAATGGGTCATCTCATGTTGTGGGTGACCAGACCTCAACAGTCACCCTGATAGTAACAAGAAACCAGAGCAGGTGAGGACTATTCAGAGAGCAAGGCTTTCTTTGCTGAATGTGGAAGACAAACTGACCATGACTTTGAGGTCATGGCTCTTAGGTAAATACTGGACTGATCTCTTAATAGTAAGTGGTTGATAAAGTAAACATAGCTTATTTGCAACAAACTCAGGAGAGCTGTGTCCTGAGCTAGTGGAAAAATCTTTCTTATTTTACTGGAGTGAAAATGAATACATTCTTCAGTCTTGTCAGAATTGTTTCTTTTCATTGGATCTTTGTTTACAAAAGGTTGACAAGGTTTTGTGACAAGATTGCTAGTTGCTGGATGTGTGTCTCTCTTCACCTACATCCTCCTTCATATAGGACACCTACAACAGCAACCACTTTGAAATTCATATACTTCTTTGGTCATTTAATCCTCCCAATAACCCCACCCTTTCAGAGATAAGAAAACAGACTTATGGAAGACTGGTAACTTGCTCTAGGTCATATAGTAAAGTTGATACTCACGAGCTGTCTGCTTTTTAATTCCACAACCGTGCCCCCAATACTTCATTCTCCAAGATTACTCAGTTCCTGTGTCAAGTGCGTCTAATGTTGGAATTGAATACAATGGCAGTTCTATTGCATGAATTCATTTTTTCTTTCTTGCCGGGAGCCTCGGTTTCTTTAAGTCCATAAATAATACATAAATTAGTATGTTGAGCTGATTCCCACCTTTTTTCAACAGGCCTTCAGTGCTTCCTGAGATCAATAAAGCTTAAAAGCAAAGAAAAAGCCAACTCAGCTTGTGTGTGGATCCCGGCCCTTGCTCTAAAGCAGACCCCTTTACTGGAGTGTAAACGATGCTTGACAGCTCAGCTTTCTTGTCACTAATGAGTTGGGATGTGGTTGTGCATTAAAAATCTAGAAAGGACTAAGTGAGTGCCGTTGGATCCACATCACTGATTAAACACAGTTAAAAAAGAATTTCTCTTTGAGAGGCTGTGTAAGAAAAGAGGTAGAGAAAAGTGTGTGAGATTTCTTGATGCTGTGCCTTCACTTTCAGTGATAAAATGCAGCTGAGTGCAAACCACACAGGTAGAATCACAGGAAGCACAGCCAGAAGCAAATAGACACAGCTCAACCCAATCAGAGGAACACTGAGAGAGCATATCCATCTACTGACCCCAACTTGACAAAGAGACTTACCACTCAGAACCAGAACTGCTGCCAACCCAGATGGCACCTTCGGTGGTATCTTAGTTCCCTGTGATGCTGTAACAGAAATACCAGAAGTGGATGGTTTTTAAGAACAGAAGTTTCTTCCTTCCTTC
>NW_006400285.1:266740-270707 GCF_000299155.1 Elephantulus edwardii
GTCAAATGGTATTTCTATTTGTAACCTTTTGAGAAAGTACCACATTGCCTTCCATAGTGGTTGCACCATTTTATACTCCCACCAACAGTAAATAAGGGTTCCAATTTTGCCACAATCTCACCATCATTTGATGTTTGCTGTTCTGTTAAATTTTGCTATTCTTACTGGGGTAGGATGATATCTCATAGTTGTTTTGATTTTCATCTCTCTTAGAGCTAGGGATTTTGAACATTTCTTCATCTGTTTGTTTGCCATCTGAATGTCTTCGTTAGTGAAGTGTCTGTTCATATCCTGGGCGCATTTTTCAATCAGATTGTTTACCTTTATCTTATTGTGATGCTCGAGTATTTTATAAATTCTAGATAGAATACCCTTATCTGACATGTCATTACCAAATATTTTTTCCCAGTCTGTGGCTTCCCTTTTTACTCTGTTGGAGAAGTCTTTGGATGTGCATAGGAATTTGATTCTTAGAAGGTCCCATTCATCTATTTTATCTTCTCCTGGTTGTAATTTTCCCCCAGGATTCTTGAAAGACTGTTTATGTTGTGGAATAGGACTTCTAGAGTTTTTTCCCCAAGCTTTTCTTGAATGAAGTCTATAGCCCTTGGTTTTAGTCCTAGGTCCATGATCCACCTTGAGTTCTTCCAAGCATTTCTCTGATGAAGTTTATAGTTCTTCCTTTTAGTCCTAGGTCCATGATCCACTTTGAGTTTGGGTTTTGTGTGTGGAGTGAGGTGTGGATCTTGCTTGAGTTTTCTGCACATAGTTTTCCAATTTTGCCAGCATCATTTGTTAAATAGGCTGTCATTTCCCCACTTAACTGATTTCATCTCCTTGTCAAACATCAGTTGACCGTAGGTAGATGGGTTCTCAATTCTATTCCATTGATCTATGTGTCTGTCATTACATTGTTAATTCAAATGTGCACCTCTTTGGCAATAGGAATGCTTCAACAGGCTGAAATGAAGAAAGATGGGCAATCTCCTACTGCATAATGTAAAGCCTCAAAATCCCAAAGGAGAAGGAGCTATGAGTTAGTTCTGACTTTAATGCCTTTGTTATTGTTACGTGCCATTGAGTTGCATGTGACTCATAGCAACCCTAGATGCAATAGCTCGGAACTCAGCTCTATCCTGAGCCAACCTTATTGTCAGTCAATTCATCTAGGGTCTTTCTCTCTAGCGTTGTCCCTCCACCATCCCAAGCATCATATCTTTCTACAAAGACTAGTCCTTCCTTGCAAAATGTCCAATGTATATCAGACAGAGCTTCAGTATCCTTGCTTGGTTTTACCTTTCTTCAGGATGAACCTGCTAGTATAGCCAGAAGAACAAACAAATTCATCCTAAGGAGGGTGAAATCATACTGTTCCTTGGAGGCAAGGATTCTGTAGCTTTGTCTAACATACTTTGGGCATGTTGCAAGTCAAGATCAGCCCTTTGAGAGGAACGTCATTCTTGATGAGATGGATTGACTCAGTGACTAGGGTAATGAGGTAGGTGTGCCAGAGATAATAAGTTTGACACAAGATAGAGCAGGATTTAGAGCTGTTGAACATAGGATGTGTGAGTGGTTTGATGGCACATAACAGCAACAACAACAACTAGAATAACAACAACCACCACCTGGCTATTACCCAATTAACATAACCAAAACACCTATTTCTAAACAGCATCTCATCTTCAGGCTTCTAACCTCTGGGTTAGTATTCCAACTCCTACTTTGGGGCTAACGAATTAGTGTACAGTATGCACTGCTGAAATTGAAAGGAGGAGCAGCATCCACTTCCATAATAGCTTGCCTCCGGAAACCCTATGAACCTGGAGAGAGGATGAAAGGCACCCAAGGGTTGAGGACTCTTCTTCATAGGGTCGCTATGAGTCGCCTGAGACTCGACGGCACTTAACAACAACAACAACAACAACAACAACAACATGCACACTGAAAAGTACTTCCTTTGGCTCTGTGGAGTGAGAAGCGGCCTGGTGTGGGTTGCATTTTAGACACCTTGAACCAGGCAATCCTCATGCAGGGAGAACCCTGGGTAGTTGTTCGGTGCACATGGCTCTGTGAGGGCCAGCATGTAATTCTGTCATCTTTCCAGCCATTCTTTTTCTCAGGTTTTCCTTTTTTAAAAAGGCACAGTATCCACTTTTTTTTAACGTCTATGAAGCTGCAGCTCTGACATGATATGTAGATAAAAGATTTCACAGGGATAAGAGCTAGAGAAATCTTTAACGAGAAGAGCTTAGTCTGCTTTCAAAGGTCCTTGCAGCGCAGAGGGGCCCTGAGCTGGCGCAGGGCCGGGTGACTCTGCGGGTCAATGGGCACCCGCTCGAGCTCAGACCTCGCTCTGATGAGCCGGGCAATTGGGGGGATGTTTGAACAGACCAAAGGAAAATATCAAAAGGCAAATTGGAGTCGGGGAAAAAAATGAATAGCCCATGATCTCCAAGGGAGATTACAGGGGTAATGACAAAGCAGTCAGGTTTTAAAAGGGGCCGTTATTCTAAGAAAGGTAATTCTGTTCAACCTTTTTAAAAAAAAATGGAAAAGAGGATGAAGAGATCAGCACCAGCTAAATCATCCCTGTCAGGTAAAAGATAAATCTTTCATTAGGAAACATTTCTTTACATGCCCTTTTGACATTGAAGATTATATTTGATGTAAGGATTTGGGGCCTTGTAAAAATTGTAATATACTAAAATAAACAAGACCGCAGTTTCGTGTTTTATTGGAAAAGGGGGGTGGGACGAAGAAAGGGAACTTTCAAGATTAATAGTGTGTTTTCCCTACAGGAGCTTTACTCTTTTAAATCATTTTAAAAATCCATGCTTGCTGAACATTCTGCAAACATAGGCTCCAGTAATAAGAGGAACTACCTTGACCCCCTAGATTCAAGTACAAACGTCCACCCAGAATCTTTCAATTCTGCAAAACTTGGTTTCTGAAATAGGCCTCTTTACCCAGACCTCTGATGAGACCTTTCTTCTACTCCCAGGGCCTCACTGACCCTCCACATCTCCAGTTGTTCCCTCCACCCAATCACCTACAAGTTCAGGTTGCCCTTATCCTAGAGCTAATAAGAAAAAATTAAGAGAAACCCTCACCAAGAAGAGACCCTCCTTAAGACTGTCATTCTGCTGACCTTGCTGGGGCTTGATGTGCTGGTTCTTCCAGTTAGGTTCCTACCTTCCTTATGGAATCAAACTTCTCTTTGATCCCTGTGAACTTACCAAATCTGCAAGTGACATTCAGCCCTACATCATAACTTCTGCCTCTGCATCTGCTAAGGCTGTCCTGAGTCTCCTATGCAATGATTCCACCTCTCTTCTCAGACTCGTTTACACTTGGCTGGAATTCCGGTGTTTTCCACTTTCCATCAACTATAGCTTCTCTGGACACTGTCCTCTGCCTGGCTAGGTTTACCTCTTATTACCTTCCACTCAGCATTCTGAAGAGAAATGTAGCATCAAGGTTGAAGGGAGAGTCATCAATAACCTGTGTTATGCAGATGACAACCTTATTGCTGAAAGTGAGGAGGACTTGAAGCGTTTGTTGCAGAAGATCAAGGAATGCACACTTCAGTTTGGATTGAGTCTCAATATCAAGAAACAAAGATTCTTAACACTGGACCTTACCACTACCAATAGACAGTGTCATGATGGATGGAGAGGAGATTGAAACTGTCAACAGTGTCATCTTGCTTGGTACGAGCAGTCAGGAAATAAGGAGAAGCATTGCAGTGAGAAAATCTGTACTTAGGGATGTTTCCAAATTATTGAGGAGTTATGATTTCAGTTTGAGAACTAAAGTGTGTCTGATTCAAACCATAGCCTTTCAGATTACTAGTTATGCATCCAAGACCTGTACAATAAATAAGGATGATAGAAAAGAATTGATGTCTTTGAGCTGTGGTGTTGGAGAAAAACACTGGACATCCCATAGATGACCAAGAGAACAA
>NW_006400285.1:272163-273221 GCF_000299155.1 Elephantulus edwardii
TAGCTTGCCTCCGGAAACCCTATGAACTTGGAGAGAGGATGAAAGGCACCCAAGTGTCAAGGACTCTCCTTCATAGGGTCGCTATGAGTTGCCTGTGACTCGACGGCACTTAACAACAACAACAGGCAGTAGGATGGAGATTCCAGCAGGCTTGTGTTCCTAAAATCCGGAGGTCAGGCAAAAGGAAGAATGAAGGGTGAGGGAGTTCTGGCAAGATGTCTATTTATAGTTTGGAGGCAAACACCCCTTCGGGAAAGCTCTCTTCAACACCCCCCATATTCTTTAAGATAAAGCAATATATTTGCCTCTTTTCACTTCAAGTAAATTACTCTCAAGATAATTCAGGAGTGAGAGATAGTCAGGGTTTGATCATGTTAGTATATTGAAGTAAAAACAAATGGGGATTAACAAAACCTCTTTTGGTCTTGGCTTTCAAACTGTAAAAGGTGTAACAGGTTGCACTCTTGGGAAAGCTGTCTTTTGACTCTTAGGCCTATAAGTTATGGAGGGCAATTGGCTTCACTTGAGGGCAACTGGTTTAATCTCACATAACTGTACCATAAATGTATCTGTATTAGTGTTTGACTGAACAAGTGGGCACCGTAACACAGTGAAATTAGAAATAAGATTAACCAACACACCCCTTTCATGGTCTGGCTTCTAAAGCTCTACACTCAGAGTTCATAGATCTTCATTTTAAAGCTCTGCCATTAACATAAGTAAGAGACACCCTCTCTTTGAATCTTACCCATTTTCTGGTGATATAGGCTCATCATCTTCCTTTCTACATCTCTCTACCGTAGAATTTCCTTTCTTCATACTACATGCTTCCTCTTGATTCCAGCTTCTTCGTGGTCCGTCTTAGTGCTCCATCTTCTCCATTTCTTTGCATTTATGTGTTTACCTTTAGTCTTGCCTTGCCAGTTGCCTGATTGTTTTTAATTTTTGAGAAATTTAATTAACCTGCTTTCCAGTTTTGCATGAGGCAAAAATAAAAAAAGAAAGGTGGTGGGATAGAGAGAGAATTGTTGTTGTTATGTGCCATTGAGTCGTTTGCG
>NW_006400285.1:274946-276353 GCF_000299155.1 Elephantulus edwardii
CATCACAGCAACCACAAGTTACCTCTGTACAGAAATGCACAGACCAGTGCTATACCACCTAGAAGAATCTTTGACAGGAAAATAATTTGAACCCGGCCTGAGGGCCGCAGATTAAAATCACCCACCTTCGGCTTGATAGCATAACTTTCTGTCCACTAGGCCAACATAATTAAAAATGTCCCTCCCTTCTTCATTAGGCATAGCTAGACCACAAACAACACAAAGACCAGGCATCCAGTCTGAATCATTAATGTATATGCTAATCTTAGGGTCCCACCATGAAACAGCTTTTAACAAAGGCAGATTTGGGATAGATGCCCAATAAGTGTGATTTTCGGCTTTTATAATAACTATCTGGGTAGACGCCAAGGCTAGCATAGCAAGAAACAAAGTGGATGCATTTAGATTTTGTCCATTCTTTTCCACTGATTTTTCTTCTTCATGGGAAAGGCATTTCAGCTGCCCCCAATTTGGAAGCTTCTTCAGACCCATTCTCTTGGATGTTTTCAGGTATTGAAAGTTTCTTTTTTGCAAATCCATGTCAGCGAAGTCTGCTGTGAGATTCATCATATTGAACTTCCTCACGTTAGCCATGTCTCAATTTTATTCTTTTTTTCCGGAATCCAAATTCTCTCTGATGAATCTGTAGAAATATAAGTAAAACTTCTTCCCCATATTAGTACATGACCAGATTTCCAAGAACCAGTATTTTGATCCAAATAATAAATGTGTTGATTTAGATCAGGAATTTTTTCTTTTTCATGGCTCTGTCATTGTAATTCTGCTGGCTATTTCCTGCCTTTATTAAGGTTTAAAAAATTTAAAGTATATAAGGCAATTAATAATGTTCTTTCCTCTATTTCCCCTTTAAAAATGTGTTATAATAATAAAAGAAAACTAAGGTTATAAGAGCAATAAGCAGATGCATTATCAGTTTTTATAGTATTAGACACTCCTATAATTGCAAAAGCTTCAAGTAAATGTGTGATAACTAATCAGTCGTTTCAGAGGCCAAGACAGTTGCTCAGGAAAAGGATAAGAAAGTATCTACAGGATGATATATATAAACTTTCCAAATTTTTGGAACTGAGTAACATTCATTTGCTAAATTTGATTAGGTTTAAGACATGTAAGGTTAATACTTAATGGTAAAGGAGGATTTATTCTAGCGCATTGGGCATAATTTTGAACAACTTCAGCTACTTTTCAAGCTATTTATAAATATAATACAAACTATTAGTATTGTTATGAAAAATTCAGCATTATCTTAATTCTACTTACCTGAGCTTCTTGTATTTTTTTGTTCCATTCAAGCCAACTCCCTACTGGCTTCAGTAGTTATTTGTTTTTTTTACTGTTGAAATTACTAGAGTCTTCTAGAGTTTTAAATAAATGAGTTAATTGATA
>NW_006400285.1:282253-283727 GCF_000299155.1 Elephantulus edwardii
TAATTCTTCAAGTTTGTCTTTCATCCATTGAAAATATTCAATCATTGTTCTTTTAAATTCTGTGTCAGAAAGTTCCATCAGACTTTCTGCCTTCAGGAAATCCATTGATACTGTGTTACCCTTTGGGGGTGATATCTTGCTTTGTGCTTGTGTATTGTGTGGGACAGCTAGCTTTCTTTGAGACACTGATATGTTCTTGATGAAGATAATGCTCTAGAGATCAGTTGGGTAGCTATCCCACTTGTGCTTTTCTCTGAACGTCTGACTCCAGGGAAATGTCAGTTCAGAACCTGTGAGAGCAGCCTCTTATAGGTAAGATAGGTCAAGGTGCTCCGGATTAAAGGTAGGTTGATTAACCAGATGTGTAGACACAGATGTGGAGCCAAATAGGGAAGGGCACGCACGTGGTTGCGGCAATCACAAGGGCAGGTCAACCACTTGGAGGACCTCACTCAGGCCTCAGTTATCTGGGTGTGCTTACAACTGGGGTCCCTATTCAAATTCCGCTGTCCGTCTCCCACCCAGTGGTTTTCATTCACTGGTTCCTGTCCAGTGGTGCTCACGCAGTTGCCTTTGCACCATGGCCCCTGCCCAGGAAGGCTCCTGGGTCAAGAGTACTCAACAAGACAAAGTCAAATTTCCATCAACCCACTCGCCCCTGGCTGGTCTGCAGTGTCCACAAAAGTTCCACCAAATTATCACTGGCCCGCAGTGAGCTCAACTTTGGGAACTCTTCCAGGCAATAGGCCTTGCCCAAGAAAACCCAATTAGGATCCTACCAGCCTTTCTCATGGCAGATCAGTCCCACAGAAGCTTGACTGCTGGCTTCAGATGATGGTTGTCTCCATGGTGTGCCTTTGTGTGCTGACTCAGAATTGTATTGTCCACGGCTGTTGTTGTGTTGCCTGAAGGAGTCTCTAGCGGCCCTGGAGCACCACCAGGGGGTGCAGGGTTGTGGCGAGGCCATCACGGTGTGCCAAAAGTGTGGGGGTGCAGGATGGTGTCCCTGGACACGGTGCTGTGGCAGGGATGGGGGGTGCAGGGCTTGGGCAGCGCTGGGAGTTAGGAGTTGCAGCCTGTTCCCAGATATTAAGCTGCCGAGTCACCAGTCCTCAGCAAATAAGACTTACTGAGCTGCTTGCTTACGCACCGCGTCGCTCTGCCGTTAACTTCATTCTTATATCTTTTACTTATCTTACTGAAATTATCAAATTATATGAGCTCAAAACTATTATCACATTAAACATAAGACAAAAGACAACAAAGAAACAACAAACTTAAACAAGAAACAAAACAATTAACAAAAACACTTGCAGCCTTCTGATTAGAGTCTTAGCACCCCTTTTGTCTTTTTCTAAATCATTCTTTAAATGGTAAATAATTTTCCAGGAAGAGCACTGTTTGGATTATCACATTCCAATTGAGAGAAAATAATAATTCAGGATTGTGTTTTCTTTTTTTATTAAATTTTATT
>NW_006400285.1:284778-287118 GCF_000299155.1 Elephantulus edwardii
GCTAATTTTTCGTTAATGTATTAATTTATATTCATATACAGATTTAGCCATTTATTTTTGCACTTTTCTTAGATTATGAGCACAGTCCTACATAGACATTTTTACTATGCCTATATTATATAATTAATGATAAAATATCATTATTAATTCTTTATAATTATTTACATTATTAATTTATATTGTGATAAAGCCTAACTGGGCCAAAAATCAATAGGTATCTCTTCTTTTTTTTATGTGCTTTTGGTAATTTTCTTATAACATTTAGCCAAGTTTTGAATTTAACTTTGCACTACTCACTGTTTTAAACAAGTAACAGTGTTTCTGTATTTACTGAAACAACTGCAAAGTAGATCTTTTTTCTACTTTTTTTTAGCAAACTGTTGAATTTATAAAAAGCTTTCTTTTTCTCT
The DNA here is from genome assembly GCF_000299155.1 of Elephantulus edwardii. Lineage (NCBI taxonomy): Eukaryota > Metazoa > Chordata > Mammalia > Macroscelidea > Macroscelididae > Elephantulus > Elephantulus edwardii. The sequence continues at coordinate 285,189 of NW_006400285.1, forward strand.
TAACAAATCAGGATTTTTATGCCTCTCTTCCTCAGTTATAGGAGGAGGAGGCACCACAGGAGATGTAGGGTCTTCTGTCTGATCTGCTTTCCTGAGGGCTCTCCTGACATGTTTGCACATTTTCAGATTCAATTGATTTTGGCCAGAGGGATGAAGCCAATAGCAATGTATTCTAACAGCCTTACAAAGGTTTTTGTAAGATTTAATAGCTATTTTTACTTTAGATCCCTCTAACCGTCCCTGTAATGCAGCTATATGTTGTTCTGTGGATGCAGAATTCCCCAAATTCCCCATCTTTCTGGAAATTGCTGAAAGTTCCATCTCCCCGTATTGACAGATTCGCATTCATTTTCAGCTGGTCCCCAGTCTTACCTCTTTGGCCCGACGTTTGTGCGCCAAACATTTCTTTTGATTTGAGCCAAAGGAAGACCAGCAAAGTAGAATGTAAATTTTCCAGAGGACCAGAATCTCACTCAGGCCAATGACACTGAACAGCTTCAGTACCCCTGATTTTATTAGCAGAAAATTAAAGCATACAGCAAAGCATGATTTCATAGGGTGGATAAATGGTTAAGCATAGCTGCTTTCTAAGCAGTTAACGTGTGTAATAGTGACCTGTATGAGACATAACATAGATCAGTTTGAATAGTTTTTAAGGGAACGTCCTTGTACTCATAGGAGGGTTTTACTGTACGCATAACAACGTTATCAAAACACCAGAAACTTTTAAAGTTTAACTGAAACTTCTCTCAGTCCCATTCATGGTGATACGTGCTCCAGAAAGTGTGGGGCTGCTTTCAGTCCCACCCATCTTGGCTTTCTTTGCCTGCTTTCAAGAGGTGAAGCCAAGTCCTTTTGCACCTACACCATCGCTGTTTGTAACCCGCAGTGAACTATAGTAACTACAAGGGGCAATATATTAAATAACTCAGAAAGCATCAAAAGAAGACGGAAGGAATACACAGAGTCACTATACCAGAAAGAATAGATTGACACCAAAAAATGTCAGGAAGTGCCATATAAACAGGAACCAATAATAATGAAGGAGGAAGTAAAAGCTACAATGAAGAAACTGGCAAAAAAATAAGGCCTCGGGACTTGATGGGATACCAATTGACTTGTTTCAATTAACAGATGCAGCCTTGGATGCACTCACCGGTCTATGTCAGGAAACTTGAAGGATGACTGTCTGGACAATAGTTTGGAAAAGGTCCATATTTATTTCCATTACCAAAAAAGGGTATCCAACTGAATGTGGAAATTATCGAAAAATATCATTGATATCATATAAAAACAAGATACTGCTGAAGATCACTAAAAATGGCTAGAACAGTACATAGATAAGGAGTTGTCAGAAGTTCAAGCAGGATTTATAAGAGGCCCTGGCACCAGGGATGTCAATGCTGATGTCAGATGGATCCTGGCTGAAAGTAAGGAATACCAAAAGAAAGTCTATTTGTACTTTATTGACTATGCAAAGGCGTTTGACTGTGTAGATCATGACAAGTTGTGGCTTACATTGAGAAGAATGGGAATACCACAGCACTTTAATTATGCTCATATGAACCTATACCTGGACCAGGAGGCTGTTGTGCAAACAGAGCAGAGGAGCTATGCATGGTTTGAAATTGGGAAGGAAGTGTGCTCGGTTGTACTCTATCTCCATATCTATTCAACCTAGATGCTGAACAAATTATTCGAGAAGCTAGACTCTATGTTTCTCGTTAGCACGATTAAATGTTCTGGGATTCCCATTCTTCTCAGAGTCAGCCACAGTTTGTTATGATCCACACAGTCAAACACCTTTGCATAATTAATGAAACACAGATATACATTCTCTGGTATTTCCTGCTTTCAGCTAAGATCCATCTAACATCAGCTACAATATCCCTAGTACCACGACCCCTTCTAAACCCAGCCTGGACTTCTG
>NW_006400285.1:288195-291315 GCF_000299155.1 Elephantulus edwardii
GAGGGTCAAGGACTGCAGCTTTGAGTATGGACTGAGGGTCAATGTCTTTTTAACAATGAATGTGACATCAGTTTTCCTCTGCTTTTCATTTCCAATATAGTATACCATGTGATTCTCTGATTCAATGTGGACAAAACTAGTCCATCTCATTCACTAATGCCTGTTATACCAATGTTCATAGGTTCTATTTTACCTTTCACAACTTCTGGTTTTCCAACATTCATGCTTCTTAAGTTCCATGTTCCAATTAGTAAAAGAGGTTAACACTATTTTCCTTCATTTTTATTAACATTCAATCTGGGCTCTACCTTAATACTATAACTACTCTTGTCCCTCTACTGGTCATAGAAGGGAATGTTTCCTAGCCTATTTTAATCTGGGCCTCTACTGAAACCTGTCCACCATGGGTGACCATTGTGGCATTTGACACACCAGGGTCATCTTGTTATTGTTGCTGGGTGCCATCGAGTTGAACACGACTCATAGCAACTCTAAGAACAAAAGATCTGAACCCTGTTGTATCTCGTACCACCCTCACACTTACCAACATACAATAGCCCATTGCAGCAGTCACTATGTCAATCTACTTTCTTTACAACACTCCCAAAAGCATGTCAGACTAAGCCTGAGAATACTTCTCTCCAAAGAGCAGGCTGGCTTCACACTCTCTAGGATGAACCTGTTTGTTCTCCTTGCAGTCCATGCTATAGTCAAAGCTCTTCTCCAGCACCACAGATCAAAGGCATCAATTCTCTTTCTGTCATCAGCCCTCTGATGCATAGCAAGCAATTATGAAGACTATGGCCTAGATCAGGTGCACCTTAGTCTCTAGGCTGATGTTGTTTTTCTTCAGTTATCTAGAGAGGTCCCCGACAGCCAACTTTCCCAATGCAATTCACTTCTTGATTCCCTGGCTGCTGGTACCAAGAGTGTTGATTGTGGGGCCACGTAAACTAAAGCTGTGAACAATCTCAATCTCTTCACCATCCATCATGATGCTACCAATTGACCCAGTGATGAGAATCTTTGTTTTCTTGATGTAGAGTTTCAATCCATATTGAAGGCTGCAGTCCTTGATCTTCTGCAGCAAGCGCTTCAGGTCCTCCTCAGTTTCAGCACACAGAGTTGTGTCATATGCGTAACGTAGGTAATGGATGAGTCTTACTCCAGTCCTGATGCCACATTCCTCCTCATACAGACCAGTTTCCTGGATGATCTATTCTGCATACAGATGTAAAAGGTTTGGAGACAGACTAGATCCATGGCATACACCCTTCTTGATTTTGAACCAAGCAGTGTCTCCTTGCTTTGTTCTGACGACTGCCTCCTGATCTAAGTATAGGTTTCACATAAGCACAATCAAATGTTCTGGGATTCCCATTCTTCTCAGCATTAGCCACAGTTTGTTGTTATCCACAGAGTCAAACACCTTTGCATAGTCAATGAATTCCTCCGGTGATCTTTGCTTTCAGTCAAGATTCATCTATAATTAGTTATAATATCTCTACTACCATGGCCTCTTCTAAACCCAGCCTGAACATCTGGAAGTTCTCTGTTTATGTGATGCTCCAGTAATTTTTGGATAATTTTCAGTAGAATCTTGCTTGCATGCAATATTAACGATATTGTTTGATAATTTTCATGCTCTCTCAGATCACCTTTCCTTGAAATAGGAACAAATATAGATCTCTTTCAGTCAGTTGGCCAAGTATCTGGCATCTGAATTTCTTGGCTCAACTTAGTGAGTGCATCCAGGGCAGCGTCTGTTGAAATATGTCAATTGATATGCCATCAATTCCTGGAATAGTACATGATTTAAAATTAAGAAAGGCCTATGTCAAGGTTGTATTTTCTCTCAATATCTATTTAATCTGTATGCTGAGCAAATTATTCAAGGAGCTGGACTCAGAGAGGCGTAAGGATCAGAGGAAGACTCATCAATAACCAGAGTTTTTTGTTTTTTTTTTGTTTTGACCAGTGTTATGTAGATGACACAACCTTGCTTCCTGAAGGTGAGGACGACCTGAAGCACTTGCGGCAGAAGATTAAAGAATCCAGCCTTCAATATGGATTGCATCTCAATGTCAAGGAAACAAAAATTCTCACCACTACATTGAAAAGCAACATTATGATGGAGAAAAGTTTGAATTTGTTAACTATTTCATCTTACTTGGATCCACAATCAAAACTTTTGGTATCAGCAGTCAGGAGATCAGGAGAGATACTGCACTGGGAAAGTCTGGAGTCAGGGACTTCTCCCAATTATTGAGGAACATTGATGTCAGTTCATTGAGGACCAAGGTGTGCCTGATTCATGCTATGATTTTTTTCAATCACTTGTCATCCACTGAAATCTGGGCAATGAAGAAGCCTGACCAAAGAAGAATTGGTGGCTTTAAGCTGTCATGTTGGAGAAGAGAGCCGAATATCCCATGCACTGCCACAAGAAGAAACAAAAATATCTTGGAGAAAGTGCAGCCAGAGTGCTCCGTGGAGGCAATGATGATAAAGCTTTACCTCACATATTTCAGGCATATTGCTAGAAGAGGCTGTTCTTTGGAGAAGTACATCTTGCTTGGAAAGGTGAAGGGTTGGCAAAAGAGAGGAAGACTCCAAACCAGATGGATTGACACAGAGATTGTTGCAATGGGCTTGACTGTGTCAGAAAGTGTGAAGATGGCACAGGCTAGGACCGGGTTTGGATCTGTTGTTCATAGGGTTCTATAGGTCATACTGTACTTGATGATACCTAAAAACTAAAACTACAACTTCTATTTCAAATTGGAGGCCCGTGGTTGGGGTTAGGAAATAGCTTTGTGGGAAGATAACTGAGTCAGTATCCTTGTGATATTATCCATTTATATTTTCTTCTTAGCCCATCAGTACTACATTTCTCTGATTCTATAGCAACTATTCTGGTTCTGATATTATGGTTTATTGGTAATTCTCTCTTGCTTCTTTGTTAGCTAGATAAAAAAACTGAACAAAACAAGGGAACACTGCATGGTTTCACATTAGGAAAGGTGTACATCAGGGTTGTAGCCTTTTTGTAGACCCATTCAGTCTGTACACTAAGCAAATTATTAAAGAAGTTGGATTCAATGACAAAGAAATTGGAGC
>NW_006400285.1:292371-293976 GCF_000299155.1 Elephantulus edwardii
CATCAAGAAAACAAAAATCCTGACTCTTAAATCAATTAATAGTAATGAATATGGTGAGGAGGAGGAAGTAGAAGCTGCATTGCTGCATTGAAGGAATTGGCAAAAAAGAAGGCAACAAGAATTGATGGGATACCAACTGACTTGTTTCAATTTACAGATGCTGGCTTGAATGCATTCACCAATCTATGCCAGGAGAAATGGAGGATAGCTGTCTCGCCCATGGGTTGGAAGAGGTTTATATTTGTTCCTATTCCTAAGAAGGGTGATCCAACCAAGTGTGGAAATTATTGAAAAATATCATTGATAACACATGTTAGCAAAATACTACTAAAGGTCATTCAAAATGGCTGGAACAGTACATAGATAGGGAATTGCCAGATATTCAAGTAGGATTTAGAAGAAGCCATGACACCAGGGACATCATTGCTGATGTCAGATGGATCCTGGCTGAAAGTAAGAAATATCAGAAGCATGTCTATTAGTGTTTTATTGACTCTACAAAGGAATTTGACTGTGTGGATCATGACAAGTTGTGGCTGACATTGAGAAGAATGGGAATCCCAGAGCACTTAATTGTGTTCATGTGGAACCTATACCTGGATCAGAAGGCTGTTGTGCATATGGAGCAGGGGAGCGCTGCAGGGTTTGGAATTGGGAAGGGAGTGTGCCAGGGTTATATTCTCTCTCCCTACCTATTCAATCAAGATGCTAAGCAAATTATCCAAGAAGCTAGACGCTTTGAGGAGGAGTGTGGCATAAGGATTGGCGGGAGACTCATCAATAACCTGTGTTATGCAGATGACACAACCTTGCTTGCTGAAAATGAGGAGGACTTGAAGTACTTGTTACAGAAGATCAAACAATGCAACCTTCAGTATGGATTGCATATCAACATCAGGAATGTGAAGATTCTTACCACTGGACCGATAGGCAGCATCATGATGGATGGAGAGGAGACTGAAGCTGTCAACAGCTTCATCTTGCTTGGATTCACAATTAACACCCTTGGTTCCAGCAGTCAGGAAATAAGGAAAAACATTGCACTGGAAAGATCTGCAGTTAAAGACCTTTCAGAATTATTGAGGAGTAATGGTGTCCGTTTGAGAACTAAGGTGCATCTGATTCAGACCATGGTCTTTCAGAGTGGTAACTATGCATTTGAAAGCTGGATAATGAAGAAGGATGAAAGAAAAAGAATTGATACCTTTGAACTGTGATGTTGGAGAAGAGCACTGAACATCCCAATGATGGCCAAGAGAATGAACAGGTATGTCTTGGAAAGGGTGCATCCAGAGTGCTCTTTAGAGGCAAGAATGATGAGGCTTTGCCTCACATACCTTGGACATGTTTCTAGGAGGTGCTTGGAGAAGGACATCACATTGGGAAGGGTGGAGAATTGGCAAAGGAGAAGAAGACCCTCAACTAGGTGTACTGATATGGTGATTACTGCAATAGGCTCTTGTGTGTCAGGAAGAGTGTGGGTGGTGCAGGATAGAACAGGGTTCAGATCTTTTGTTCATAGGGTCACTATGAGTTAAGCTTGACAAGACAGCACCTAACAAGTAGGAAAAATAGGCAATAGGAGAGAAAAATTGAAGTTTTCAA
>NW_006400285.1:300511-318577 GCF_000299155.1 Elephantulus edwardii
AATTTGTGGAGCAGTGAAAGATAAATTCCTCCTTGTGGAGTTAACCATTAGTTACAGTGTTGACCCTGCCCTATAGCTAATAATTTATCATTATCAAAGTGTAGCATATCTCAGACTAGAAGCTCTTTATATGCATTTTCTCTTGTCTTTTTTTTTTAAAAAAAACCTTCTGCTAAATAGTTTTTACCTCCATTTTACAGTAAGAAGAGAAAAATATATACTCTAAGCACAAAGTGATTTTCCTAATGTCAAAGGATTTATTAGAGCAGAAAAGAATGGCTTAAAAACCTCATGCTCTTTCCAATCAACACCTGGTCTTTGACAGCACAATTTTGTCTTGTTCATTTCTGCACATCTAAATTGCCATATGGCAAGTAGGCCTTCAATACTTTCAATGCAGTATACATAATTCATCCCATCTTTCTCAGTCTCCCCACCAACCCCGATGTCAGTCCCATTTAACAGCAGTGACACCATGCAGCATTTGTTCTTTTATGACTGAGATATTTCACTCAGCAAATTGTCATCCAGGGTCAAGCATTTTGAATAATATTTCATGAGTTTATAATTTTTCAATGTAGTGTAGTACTCCATTGTGTGAATATACCACAGCTTCTCTATCCATTCATTTGTTGATGGGCACAAAGGTTGTTTCCAACTCTTCTTTATTGTGAACAAAGCCGAGATAAACATGTGTGTGCATGTATCTGTTTGGGTGGTGGTTATGGTTCCTTTAGCTTATATTCCCAATAGTGAAATTGCAGGGTCAAATGGTATTTCTATTTTCAACTTTTTGATAAAGCACTCTACTGCCTTCCATAGTGGTTGCACCATTATATACTCACTTTTTTATTGTTGTGGAATTCTGTTGTTTGTTGTAGGAGAAACAGTCAGAGGCTCAACTTGACAGAAAATTAAAGAACTTGACACCCATGAAACATTCTCCTCATGTTTCCAATGTTTTTGAGTGAGCTGTTTGTATGGTAAAGTTTCTTAGATTCTGCACTTCCAGTAATGCTTGCTAGGAATTCCCTGAGTTGGGCCTGACTTACATACCCTCTTACTTCTCAGAGTTTCCTTAGAGGCTACCCTGAGCTCAAGCCAACTAAATACATCTCTTAGGTGCTGGGCCACCAACATGAAATTCTTTATAACTTGTTCTCCCTTCTTTACTCAAAGAATCAGCTAAAGCAAATCTAGATAAACTCTCTATGCGTCCTCTTCCCCTGACTCTTCTCAACCTCCCAGAGATATCTTCTCAAACAGAAAATAAGCCTAATCCCTGCCACCTCTTCAGTAAAGAGTGGGAGGAGCAAACACAGTCAAGAAGATCCTCTGACATTGATACTTGAACTCCTCACATCAATGACTCCCTTCTACTCACCCAAGTTCCTGGGAAGAAAATTGTGTGTGTGTGTGTGTGTGTAGATTTGGAGGATTTTAGGTGACACTATTGTGTGTGGCAGAAGTTTCATTTTATGCTGGATATGTAACCTGAGCCCGTCCCTGGAGCTGGCAGGAAATTGGGAGGATAGGTTTGCCAACACCATGGAGAATTAATATAAAATAAGCCTCATTGCTCTCCTGCTTCCTAGAGTCAGCTTTGCATGAATGCTGCACTGAGCTTAACATACATTTTTACCTGGTAAGGACATGTACTGTAGGCCAGGAGTACTGAAGTCCTGGGAAGATTCTTGTCTCTGAGGCCCACTGCCTGGACACTTCATTAGGCTCTACACTCTCTAACTTTGATCTGTTTGTTGCCTTGACTAGCTAAGGCCCCCAGAGGTGTTGTTTGCCCACTAATTTAAGAGACCCTGGTCCAAACTCTGCTTTCTGCTTTGTTTTTCTTTGACTGAGATTAGATTAGTGCCTTTGTGCAGCCCGGGCTCTCACTTAGCCGAGTTCCTTCCCCACTGGCTTATGATGAGGAATAAATTGAGGGGCCTGATCGGGATATTCTGCTGATTCTTACTGTTTGGGGACAAGGGGGCTGTGTTGGCAAATCTCATTTTGAAACTGTCACTTCCATGTCCAGAATATTCAACAGGACAGATTTTTACATAAATAATGTGGAAAATTGATTATATGTGCCTACTGGGCCATGGGGGAGTTCCCCTTTGGAATCACAATTTAAGTGATGAGATTCTGAGAATACTACATGCAGCTAACTGGAGTTTCTATTTGGAAGATCCTATTCTCTTGAGTCTTCCTGCGTGAGCTGGTTTAGGCTTCATGCTGTTTTGCTCATCTCTGTTCCTGTATTTAGTAACAGCAAAGAAAGGAAACATAAAACAAACCCAAACTGCTCTTCTGATGTTTATTTCACTATTGAGGCTAATTGCTTGCTTATTGGAAAGAGAAAAATTAAAGACCAAAAGTCTCTAAACAGTGTCCTGTATGTACCTGTGCATGCATGAATGTACATACATACATATTTGTGTGTACATGAGTGTACACTTCTCGTGCATGTTAGAAAGTGAGATGTGGGCGCCCAGGTAGTGGCAAAGATTGAAAGTGTTTTGTAAAGAATATTTCCCTTTTTCTCTGAATTTTTGCTCCAAAGGCACTGCCTTTCAGCTGTAATTACACCCTCCATTTATCACTTGCTAACAATTCATTGCATACTGTTGCATCATCATGCTTATCTTTCTGTAGATCATTGTGAGGGAAAGACAAAAATGATCAGTGTTCAGGGAAGGAAGAGAAACAAGCTGAAATCTGAGATCACAGTCCTCTAAACACATGTGACTGGGGAAAGAAAATTCTATCAGCTAGTCCTGGTGCTCAGACAATGCCTCAAAACCCAGGCGGACCTCCATAGGCCATTAGAAAAACCATTTCCTCAGAATATGTGTCCATCTCGGGAGGACAAGGGAAAAAGGTGATAAAAGACTGGCTGAGACCGCAGTCACCAGAGACTGCTGATGAAAATTGTGCATAGCTGAAGGAGCAAATTGCTCTCATTTTTCAGTGATTGCACTGGATTTTGAAATTAAACCCAGCGGGGAGAACATACCTGCCTCAGCTTTAAGAGCAGCAGTGGGCTTGTAGGTTTGTGAGCTTGTGAACTGAGAGTATCTATTTTTCAAGCTCTGGAGAGCTGTGCCTGCCCTGCTGTAGCTTCCAAGTTGACAAGGCTCAGGATTGGTGAAATCCTGTAGTTCTACCATAGTCAACGCAGAAGCAGATTTTACTGAGTGTGAAGCTGAGGTGTAGAAGGAGAGGCAGTGGTGGCTCAAGTAGCAAACTGCAATTTCCTCTAATTTTCCCCTACATCTGGAAGCTTTAATTTAACTCCTTAGGCTAAGTTCAAGGATGTTTAAAGTAAACGCCAACTGTCAGAAAACCTTACCAATTGCAGATGCATGGATCCTGACCATAGTGATCCTATAGTACCGAGCTGAATTGCTTCATAGAGTTTCTAAGGCTGCAGATGTCTGTAGAAGCAGCCTGCCATATCTTTGTCCACAAGAACAACTGGTAGGTTTGAACTTCCAACCTTCTAGCGTAGAGCCATTTAGAGAAGTAGCCTATCCTCAAGAACCAAAGGTAATAAAAGAAGTTCAAGCTATACTGAAGGCATGGGGGAAAAAAATAAGGCCCCAGCAATCGATAGGACATGATTCAACATGTTTCAACAAATAGATGCAGCTCTAGACATACTCACCAGTCTTTGCCAGGAAATTTGGAGGACAGCTGTGTGGCCAACTTACTGGAAGAGATCTATATTTGTTCCCATTCCCTCTAAAAGTGATGCAATAGAATGTGAAGATTATTGAACAATATCATTAATATCATATGTAAGTAAAACTTGCTAAAGATTATAAAAACACAACAAATGGCTAGAACAATATATCAAAGAGAACTGTCAGAAGTTCAAGCTGGGTTCAGAAGAGGCAATAGCACCAGGGCATTACTGATGTCAGATGGATCTTGCCTGAAAGCAGAGAATATCAGAAGGATATTTTTGTTTTATTGACTTTGCAAAGGTATTTGACTGTATGTATCATAACAAATTATGGCTAACATTGAGAAGAATGGATATCTCAGAACACTTAATTGTACTCATGCCAAACCTATATACCTAGACCAAGACTATTGTTCAAACAGAGCACAGCACGTGATTTAAAATCAGTGCATCTGAGCTGTGTCCTTTCTCCTTACCTGTTCAGTCTGTATGTTGAACAAATCATTTGAGAAGCTGAAATTTATGAAGAGGTAGGGAGGACTGGAGGAAGACTCATCAACAACCTGTGTTATGCAGATGACACAATCTTGCTCACACAAAGTGAAGAGAACTTGAAACAGTTGCTGCAAAAGATGAAGGAACGTGCCTTCAATATTGGTTGAACAATATCAAGCTGACAAAAATTACCTACCCCAGGATCAGTAGACACCATTATAATAGTGGAGAAAAGATTGAAGTTGTCGATGTTTTTTTCTTGCTTCAATGTGTAGTCAACACCCAAGGGTAGTGCAGGACAAGAAATTGTTTTGATGTCAATAGGGCAACTAACAGCTGAGCTAATTGAATGGACCCTAAAAGCACAAATGTCTTGATGCTGAGAAAATTCCTTTTTGGCAACAGGTACAGTGTAACTAAGTGTAATGCTTATGAATGATTATATAGAGTACAATGTACATGAAAAAAATACAAAGTATATGGATGATTAAAAATATAATCACCCCCAAACCAGAACAGAAGAATTCCTGTTCTTCTGCTATCCTCACAATCATTGCTATGTTTGAGCCCATTTTTGCTGTTGCTGTGTCAAACCACCTCATTAAAGGTCTTCTTCCTTTGTGTAGACTTCTACCTTAACAAATATGTTACCTTTCCCTAAGAACTTTTCCTTGTTTATAACAAGCCTAAAGTATGTGATATCAGCATCCTCACTTCTAAAGAATGTGCTGACTATACTTCATCAAAGACAGATTTGTTCATTCTTCTGACAATCCATGGGTTATTTTATGTTTTTCTCCAATATCATAATAAAAAGACACTAAATTTTTTTTCAAGTAAGATTAAATCTTACTTGAATCCCCAATAACAAGATGATAAAGCTCCTTCTTACATACTTCAGGTATATTACTAGGGGAGGCTTTATTCCTTGGAGAAGGACATGATGCTTGGAAAGGCAGAATGTCAGCAAAAGAGAAGATGACTCTCAACAAGATGGATTGACACAGTGACTGCTGTAACGGGCTATAGTGTGTTAGAAAGTGTGAGAATAGCACAGGATAGAACAAAGTTCAGATCTGCTGTTCATAGCATCACTAGGGGTTGGACTTGACTTGAAGGCACCTAACAATGACAACAATTTTTCTTCAAAATTCTTTATTCACCTCCAAGACCTTGCATGCACACATATAAAAAACATTTTTAATAAAACCCATCAAAGCCATTGCTATCCAGTATATTTGAACTCATAGCTGACCCTCCAATAGGTTTTCTGAAGCTGTAAATTCCACAGGAGGAGACTGATCATTTTCCCCTCTTTGGAGACAAGAGTTGAATCAAACTGCTAGAGACATGTGAATGCATATTTTTTGTTGTTATGTACCACTGAATCACCTGTGACTCATAGCAACCCTATGTACAGCAGCTCTGAAGCCTGCCCTGCCCCGAGACATTCTCACTGATTCTGCACACCTATCCTCATTGCCCCAGTTACTGTATCAATTCATCTCATCTAGGGTCTTCCTCTCCTGTGCTGTCCCTCCACTCTTCTGAGCATGATATCCTTCTCCAAAGGCTGGGTGCTCCTGGCCCTGTGCCCAAAGTATGTGAGACAGAGCTTCAAAATCCTAGCCTTCAAGGAGAAACTTGGTTTCGTTCTTTCCAAGATAGACCTGCTTGTTTTCTTTTTATTTTTAAAAAAACTATTTATTTATTTTTAAAATTCCCCCCCCCCATTTGTTTTATTGGTCGTCCATGGTATGTTCTCCAGCACAACTCAAAGGCATCTATTCTTCTTCTGTTATCCGTTGTCATTGTGCAGTTCTCTGATGCATATCAAGTCATTGTGAAGACCATGGCCTGGATCAGTCACATCTTAGTCTCTAGACTGGCATTGTTGCTTTTCAGTACTGTGGAGAGATTCCTGACAGCAGATTTTCCCAATGCAATTTATCTTTTGATTTCCTGACTACTGTTGTAAAAAGTGTTGATTGTGGAGCCAAGCAAGCTTTAACTGTCAACAACCTCAATCTCTTCTCCATCTATCATGACACTGCCCGGTGGTGAGAACATTTGTCTTCTTGATATTGAAGACTACAGTCCTTGACCTTCTGCAACAAGCATTCCAGGTCTTCAGTTTGAGCAAGCAAGGTTGTGTCACCTTCATAAAGTAGGTTGTTGATGAGTCTTCATCTGATCCTGATGCCACATTCCTCTTCATAAAGCCCAGCTTCCTGAATGGTATGTTCTGCATATAGATTGAGAATGTATGGAGACAAGATACATCCCTGATGTACTCCTTTCCAGATTTTGAACCACACAGTGTTTCCTTGCTCTGTTCTGATACCGTAATTGAAAATACCATGACTTGAATTGTTAGGAGCCATGTAGCTGACGATGCTATGACTCATAGTTACCATATAAAAAACAAATGCGTACCTAATCCTATCTTGCCCCATCCTCACCATGTCTTTGAGCCCATTGTTATAGTTACTGTGTCAGTCCATCTTATTGGAGGTCTTTCTCTCTCTCTTTGACCCTGTACCTTTTTCAGCATAATGCCTTTTTCCAAAGACTGGCCCTCCCTGACAGTGTGCCTTGACAGTATGTGAAAAAAAGGTCACTATCTTTGCCTCTAAAGGCATCCTGGTGACATTTTCTCCAAGATAGATTCCTTGCTTTCTTGGAATTCTGTTGGATCTTCAGGATTGCTCTCAAACATCACAATGTGAACCATTGATTCTTTTTTTAAAAATTATCTTTGTTTACTGTCCAACTTTTGGATACACATAAAGCAATTGAAAATACCATGTTTTGGATCAGGCATTTTAAAACTGACATTATTGTTCCTTAGCACTTTGGGACGGTCCTTGATAGCAGATTTTTCCAAAATGTACCATACCGTGAGTGCTTGACTACTGTTGCCATAGGTGTTAATTGTGGATCCAAGTGAAATGAAATAATTGACAGCTTGTATCTGCGCTCATCTGTCATGATACATGCCACTAGTTCAGTGGTGAGGATTTGAATGAATTAATATTGAAGGATGTAATCTTTGATTTTCTGAACTAAATGATTCAAGTCTTCTTCACTTTCTAGAAACAAAATCATGTCATCTGCATAGTCAAACCTGATGCCACTATTCTTTACATTGTCTAGCTTCTTGAATTTTATGCTCAGCATACAGATTGAATTTTTCTGAAGAACGTTTATAACTCCGATGCACATATTTTCTCATTTTAAACCATGCAGTGTTCCCTTGTTCTAGTCAGACAACTGCTGCTTTGTCTATGTATAGATTTTATATGAGCACTATTAGGTGCGCTGGGATTCACATTCTTCTCAATATTATCCATTATTGTCATGATCCACACAGTCAAATGCCTTTGCTTAATCAATAAAACACAAGTGAACAACTTTCTGTTATTTTCTGCTTTTAGCCAAGTTTCATCTGCCATCAACATTTCCTGTTCCCGGGCCTCTTCTTTTAAAAAATTTTATATTGGTTTACACACAAAATTCATATATACTGTGTTTAACTCATGTACATTGTATTTCACACATTCCTTCATGTGATCATTCCTATACATTGCATTTTATAAAATGAATCACCATAGATCTATGCCCATTATCACGCTGTCTTTGCAGGTTCTCATTGGACCTTTCTTAATTCCTTCACTCCCTCCCTTGACTACTAAACTCATCATCCCAATGATTTCCCACATTCCACACTCTGCCCCTCCTCCCTGGATTTTTGTACACATCTTACTAGTTATCCTTATAATTTACAACAATGGTTGAATCCATCAACTGCTCTGCAGGATAAGGATGGGAAGTTTCCTTTTGTTCAACTAACTGCCCCTGAAAATCCACTTGAGGTTCAACTATGGTTTGGTTTCAACTCAACAGTACACTAAAAAAAGTTTCAGAGTGTCTTCTGACATCTAATTCGGTCTCTTCTTTCTCACCAATCTTAGGACACCGATCAGGGACACCTTAGTCCTCCAAATAACGTGTTTGCTTTCTTTGCTTGTTTTAATGAGATTTTAATGAATGTTTATAGAGAACTTGGATTTCCATTCATTCATTGTTGCACATTTTTCTCCCTGCTCACCACTCTCCCCAGTTTGCTTTTCTCTTTGAAAAGAAGAAAAAAATTCTTTCCTTGTTATACAATGTTATACAGTCCTCTCCCTGTTCCACTTTACTATGCAGCTCTTTGGACTCCTATCATGCAGATAATACCTAATAATATATTTCCTCCAAATAGTTCTCTCCCTCATCTGTTTTAATGAAGTGCACATTATTTATCTCCTCTCTTCCTAGTTTCTCCCCAATCCCAATGTCAGTCCTGTTTTATAACAGTGGCACCATGCAGCAGCATTTTATATGTTGTGACTGAGATATTTAATTCATCATATGTCCTCCAGGATCACCCATTTTGCATAATATTTCATGAGTTCCTTGTTTTTTAATTCTGCATACCATTCCATTGTGTGAATATACCATAGCTTCTCTATCCATTCGTTTGTTGATGGGCACTTGGTTTGTGTCCAACTCTTACTATTGTGAACAAAGCGGCAATAAATATAGGTGTGCATATATCTGTTTGAGTGGCAGTTTGGTTTCTTTAGATTATATTCCCAGTAGTGGAATTGCTGGGTCAAACGGTATCTCTATTTGCAACTTTTTGAGAAAGCGCCATACTACCTTCCATAGAGGTTGCATCAATTTACACTCCCACCAACAGTGAAAAGTTTTCCAGTTTCTCTGCAACCTCCCCAACATTTGTTGTTTGCTGCTCTGTTAAATTTTGCTATTCTTACTGTGATGAGATTATATCTCATAGTTGTTTTGATTTGCATCTCTCTTAGAGCTAGGGATTTTGAACATTTCTTCATGTGTTTGTTTGCCATCTAAATGTCTCTTTGGTGAAGTGTCTGTCTATTCCATTGAAGTGTCTTTTCTTCAGTTGGGTTGTTTATCTTGTTGTGGTGCTTGAGTATTCTCTAAATTCTAGATATAAGTCCCTTATCTGATATGTCATTACCAAATATTTTTTCTCAGTCTGTGGCATTCCTTTTAACCCCATTGGAGAAGATTCTGGATGTGCATAGGGACTTGGTTCTTAGAAGGTCCATTCATCTATTGTATCCTCTCCTGGTTGTAGGTTTTTCAAGATGCTTGGAAGACTGTTTATCTTGTGGATTAGGACTTCTAGAACTCTTCCAAGCCTTTCTTTAATAAAGTTTATAGTTTTTGGTTTTAGTCCTAGGTCCTTGATGCACTTTGAGTTGGTTTTTGTGTATGGTGTCAAGTGTAGGTGTTGCTTGAGTTTTCTGCAGAGAGTTTTCCAATTTTGTCACCACCATTTGTTAAAAAAGCTGTTGTTTCCCCACTTAACTAATTCCATCTCCTTGTCAAATGCCAGTTGACCATAGGTAGATGGGCTAATTTCTGGGTTCTTAATTCTATTACATTGATCTATGTGTCTGTCATTGCTGTCTTGAGCACCATGGCAGTGTAGTAGGTTTTGAAATCAGGATTAAGATGCTCCTGATATAAGCAATGGTATTTGCAGTGATTTCCTATGCAGTATATCCAGTCCTTGGAGAGTAACGTCATGCTTGGGAGGGTGGAGAGACAGCAGCACAGGAGAAGAAGATCCTGGATGGGATGGATTGATTCAGTGACTAGGGTAATAGGGGTAGGTGTGTTGGAGACAGTGAGATTGGTTCAGTGTAGAGCAGGGTTCAGAGCTGATGTACATATGGTCACTATGAGTCTCAGGTCACTCAATGCTACATAACAACAACAACAATAGCAAAAACAACAACAACAATGGCAACATATTGAAAGGCACAGAAAACATAAAAAAAAAGATGGAGGGAATACAGAGTCACTATTCCAAGAATTGGTTGGTGTACAACAGGCCACAAGAACTCGCTCCATTCCAAAAAGAATTGGTTGATTTACAACCATGTCAAGAGGTAGCATATGATCAAGAAACAGTGACATTGAAAAAGTCCAAGCTGCACTGAAGGCACTGATGAAAACAAGAGCCCAGAAATTGATTAAATAGCAACTGAGATATTTGAGTAAATGGATGCAGCACTACACATGCTCACTTCTCTATGCCAAGAAATCTGGAAACCCATCACCTGGCTAACTGGCTGGAAGTGATTTATATTCACAACCATTACAACAAAAAGTGATCCAATAGAACTCAGGAATTATCTAACAATATCATTAATAACACACAAATAAAATCTCGGGAAAATAATTCCAAGATAGCAGCAGTAGTAAATTGACTGACAGAGAACTGCCAAAAAGTCAAACTGGATTCAAAAGTTATGTTTAACAAGGGATATCATTGTTAATGCCAGGTATATCTTGGCAGAATGTACAGAATACCAGGATGATGTTTGACTGTGTTAAGGCATATTATTGTGAAGATTATAAAAAAAATTACATTATGAAGAATAGGCATTTCGGAACACTTACCTGGGATCATGTAGAACCTGTACATAAACAGAGTGGCAATCATTAAAACAGAACAAGGGGATATTTCATGATTTAAAGTAAAGTACATGTCAGAGTTGTGTTCTTTCATCATATTTATTCAACCATTGTTGGTGTTCTTGTTACGTGCCATCAAGGCGCCTGCAACTGATAATGACCCTATGTACTGAACCCTTCTCTATACTGAGCCAATCTTATTGTCTTTGACACACTTACTCCATTATCCCATTGAGGGTCTTCCCTCTTGTTCTGTCCGTCCACCCTCCCAAGCATAATGTCCCTCTCCAAGGACTGTTCCCTCCTTGCAACATGCCCAAAACATGTCAGGCAAAGCTTCAGAATCCTTGCCCCCAAGAAGTAACCTGGCTTCACCCTCTCCAGGATGAAACAGTTTATTCTCATAGCAGATAGACATTTTTTTATTCCTGCCAAGATCCATCTAACATTAGCTATAAGATCCCTAGTAACACAACCTTTTCTAAACCCAGCTTGCACTCTGGCACTGCTTTGTTGGTGTGCAGTTCCAGTCATTTTTGGATAATCTTCAGCAGAATCTTTCTTGCATGTGATATTAATGATGGAGAAAATACTGAAACTCTCAACAACTTTATCTTACTTAAATCCATAATTAACATCCTTGGTACCAGCAATAAGGAAATCAGGTAATCAGTCATATTGCACTAGGAAAACCTGCAGTTATGGACCTCTCCAAATTATTGAGTAATAATGATTTTACTTTGAAGACTAAGGTGCATCTGATTCAGGCGTCAGTCTTTCCAGTGACTTGCTACGCATCTGAGAGACACACAAAGAATAGGGATGACAGAAGAAGAATTGATGCCTTTGAGTTGTAGTGTTAGAGAAGAGCACTTAACATCCAATTAGCCCAGTTACTGTGTCAATCCATTTCATCCAGAGTCTTTCTCTTCTGTGCTGTCCCTCTATCCTTCCAAGCATGATGTCCTTCTCTAAGGACTTGTCATTCTTGGCCACATTGCCAAAAAATGTGAGATGGAGCTTCAAACTCCTTGCCTGCAAGGAGCAGCCTGGTTTCACCCTCTTTAGGACAGACCCAATCTCTTGGCAATTCATATTATGTTGAATACTTTTCTCAAGCACTACAACTCAAAGGCATCATATGTATGTATTCTCACTAGTCTGTGCTAAAAACTTTGGAAGACATACCTAATCAACTGACTGAAGGATAGCCATATTTAATCCCACTCTAAAAAAGTGGTGATCCAACAGAATGCGGAAATTTTGAACAATATCGTTACTATTACATGCAAGTAATATTTTGTTGAAGATTATTTTAAAATGGAAAAATGCATGGGCTGAGTGCTTCCAGAAATTAAAACTGGATTCAGAAGAGGCTGTGGAGTGAGGGATATAACTGTTGGTATAATTGTTGGTCGAAAGCAGAAAATACCAAAAGGTTGTTTATTTGTGATTATGAAAGGCATTTGACTCTGTGGTTCATTACAAATTATGACTAACATTGAGAAGAATGAGAATCCTAGAACATTTGATTGTGTTCATGGGAAACCTATACATAGACCAAGAAGCAGTTGTCCAAATAGGACAAGGCACAGCATGGTTTAAAATGAGGAAAATTGCATGTCAGGGATATATCCTTTCTCTATTCATTAGGTCTTATGAGCAAATAATTCAAGAATCTGGACTATATGAAGAAGAATGTGTCATCAAGATTGAAAGAAGACTCATCAACAACCAGCATTATGCAGCTGACACAACCTTTCACGCAGAAACTGAAGAGAACTTGCTTGCAGTAAGTGAAAAACTTGCTGCAGAAGATCAAATATTATATCCTTCAATATGACTTACATCTTAATATTGTTCCTGTTGTTAGGACTCTAGTGACCCTATGAAAAGTGTATCTAAACCCCTTCCTATCCTTTGCCTTCATTACACTTTCTGACACTCCACAGCCTTTGGTGACAAACACTGTGTCAATCCACTTGGTTGAAAGTCTTTCTCTCCTTTGCTGACCCTCCACTCTTCTAAGCATCATGTCCTTCTCCAAGGAATAGCACCTGCTAGCAACATGCCCCAAATATGTGAAGTATATTGTCCTTGCCTCAAAAGAGCACTCTGGCTACATCCTCTCCAAGACATATTTGTTTGTTCTTTTGGCCATCAATGGGATATTCACAAAAATTCTTCAACACTGGACCAAAATATAACATCAAGATAGAAGGAGATAAAATCGAATTTGTGAATAATTTCATTTTATTTAGATCCATAGTCAACACCTATGGTATTAATCAACATCATCCACATCATTCAACAGTTAAAAAAAATAAAAAGGTGCATAACATTAGGGAATTCTGCTCTCAAGGATCTCTTCAAGGTGCTAAAGAACAAAGATGTCAGTTTAATGACTAACAATCTTGATATAAGCTATGGTGTTTTCAATTGATTCTTATGTATCTGAAAGTTAGACGATGAATGTGGACAATGGAAGAAACATCAGTGCCTTTGAACTGTGATGTTAGTGAAGAATATTGTATATTCATGGACTCCCAAAAGAACAAACAAGTTTATATTGGAGAAAGTGCACCTAAGGTGCTCCTTAGAAGCAAGGCTGGTGAAACCATGTTGGACATATTTTGAGCATGTTGTCAGAAGAGGCCAATCTTTAGGAACAGACATCAAGCTAGGCAAGGTGGAAGGTCAGGGGGGTAAAATGGACGACACTCAACAAAATGGATTGACATAGGGACTATAAGGAGGAGTTCGAGCATATCAGACATGATAAGGATGGTACAGGCTACAGGAAAGTTCAGATGTGTTGTTTATAGACTTGCTATACGTTGTAGTTGACTTAATGGCACTTAACAACAATAAGAACAACAATACAGATATGGATGTAGAGGCAGAGATGTTTGAAACAAAATATTTGTAATTTTAAGACTTTTATGTGTGTCATTCAGTGATATCAATAATGTTCATCATTCTTTCCAAGTATTACTGCTATTTCTAGACTTTTTCTCACCCTTAACAGAAACACAGTGCCCCTTAAACAATAATTTCCCTTTCTGCTCTCTCTCTCACTCCTGGAACACACTAATAAATTTTGGTCTCTGTACATTTGGCATTTAGAAGGTATCTTGAGGTTAGCTGAGCTGCTTTGGGACTCTCTGAAAGGAGAAAGTTTAGTGGGGAGGTTGGCTGAATTATCTTAAGCCCCACTAAGACTCGGCAGGTCTGTTGCACGACATTGACAGTAGTAATTTGAATCAGAATTTTTGCTGGAACAATTGGTTTAGGAGCCACAGAAACATAAAGCCACACTGCTTTATGGGAATTTGACTAAGTCTTCTCCAGTCCTGCTGGACCCAGAACCCCATTTGGGCAGGGGCCGATGTGTGAGGACACCTGGGTAAGTGCTGCTGGGCAAGGACCACTGAGTGAGAACTACTGGGTGGGATACAGGCAGCTGAAATCTGAGCAGGAACCTCAATCATGAGCACACACGGTCAGCTGGGGTCTGAGTGAGGTCCCCCAAGTAGTTGACCCACCCCTGTGACTGCCCAACACCCCTGCTTGATCCACCTCATTTGACTACACACCTGTGCCTACACGTCCAGTCAATCAATTTGCCTTTAATCTGGAGCACCTTGTTCTGACTTACCTACAAGAGGCTACTCTCACAGGCTCTGAAGTGACATTTCCCTTGAGTCAGAGTTCAGAGAAAAACAAAAGTGGAGTAGCTGCCCACCCAATTTCTAGAGCATTGTCTTCAAACCAAAAATATAACAATGTCTCAAAGAAAGCAAGCTATCCCACACAATATACAAGCACAAAGCAAAATGTTACCACCAAAGGGTGACACAGTATCAATGGATTTCCTGAAACCATAAAGTCTGATGGAACTGACACAGAATTTAAAAAAACAATGATTGAATATTTTCAATGGATAAAAGACAAACTAGAAGAATTACAGGATACTACAAGCAAAAACCAGGACGAGCTAAAAAAAACAAACAAAAAACAACCAAAACAAAAAACCAATCCAGAACAATGCAGATAAAACAAAAGAGACATTAGCGGCACTGGAAAAACAAGAAACCATGATCTAAAATATGAGGCCCAACGTTTCAGATGCTTTCAATATGATGGAGAAACACATGAGCAGAGTTGAAGAAATGGAACACAGAACCAGTGAACTAGAAGACAGAATTGTCACCACTGATCTGCAAGAGCAAAGAGCAGAATCAAAAAGGAAGGAAAAAGAAGAAAACTTAAGAATAATGTGGGACACCATCACAAGGAATAACATGCTCATCATTGAAATTCCAGAACAGGAAGAAATAAGTAAAGACATTGAGAAAGTTGTGGAAGAATTGCTAGAGGAAAACTTCCCAGGCATAATGAAGAATGTTGTTGTTGTTGTTGTTATGTGCTGTTGAGTCGCTTGCAACTCATAGCAGCCCTATGTACAACAGCCCTAAACTCTGCTCCCTCCTGTGCCAATCGTCTCTGACACTCCCATCCCCATTACCCCAGTCACTGAATTAATCCACCTCATAGAGGGCCTTCCCCTCCTGCACTGTCCCTCCATCCTACCAAGCATGATGTCCCTCTCCAAGGACCGGTGCCTCCTTACAACATGTCCAAAATATGTTAGACAAAGCCTCAGAATCCTTATCTCCAAGGAGCCGCCCGATTTGACCCTTTCCAGGATGAATCTGTTTGTTTTCTTGGCAGTCCATGGTACATTCAATACTCTTCTCCAGCACCACAGCTCAAAGGCATCAATTCTCCTTCTATCCTCCTTAGTTATTGTCCAACTCTCTGATGTATAACAAGTGATTGCAAAGACCAAAGGTGGCCTGTGTACCTTAGTCTCCATAGAGACACCACTGCTCTTCAGTACTTTGGAGAGGTCCTTAACAGTCGACTTTCCCATCGCAATACTTCCTGGCTACTGGTGCCGAGAGTGATGACTGTGGAGCCAAGCAAAGTAAAGCTGTGAACAAACTCAATCCAAACTAAAGCTATGAACAATCTCAATCTCTTCACCATCCATCCTGATGCAGCCATTTGGCCCAGTGATGAGAATCTTTGTCTTCTTGACATTGCAGCTCAATCCATCTTGGAGGCTGCAGTCCTTGACCCTCTGCAGCAAGCACTTCAGGTCCTCTTCAGTTTTCAGCAAGCAGGGTTGTGTCATCTGCATATCACAGATTGTTGATAGGTGTTCCACCAATCTTGACCCCACATTTCTCCTCATAGAGCCCAGCCTCCCAGGTAATCTGTTCTGCATACAGGTATGGAGACAGGACACATTCCTGGAGTACGCCCTTCCCAATTTTGAACCATGCAGTGTTTCCTTGTTCTGGTCTGACGACTGCCTCTTGGTCCAAGGTTTCTCATTAGCATGATCAAGTGTTCTGGGATTCCCATTCTTCTCAGAGTCAGCCACAGTTTGTTATAATCCACACAACCAAACGCCTTTGCATAGTTAATGAAACACAGATATACATTCCTCTGGTATTCCCTGCTTTCAGCTATGATCCATCTAACATTAGCTACAATCTCCCTAGTACCTTGACCCCTTCTAAACCCAGCCTGGACTTCTGGCAATTCTCTGCTGATGTGTTGTTCCAGTGGTTTTTGGATAATCTTCAGTAGAATCTTGCTTGAATGTGAAATTAATGATATTGTTCTATAGTTTCCACACTCTGTTGGGTCACCCCTCTTTGGGATGGGTACTAGAAGAAATAAAATGAATGAGTACTAGAAGAAATAAAAATTGAATTAAAAATGTTTCTTGAAACAAATGACAATGAAAACACCACTTACCAAAACCTCTGGGAAACAGCCAAAGCAGTAATAAAAGAGGTCAGTTTGTAGCAATAAGAAAACATCTCAAAAGGCAGGAAAAAATGACCATTGAATCTCTAACCCAACATCTCCAACAAATTGAAAAAAGAACAGCAAGAAAATCCAACACCCTCTAAAAAAACTGAATCTGTAATAATTAGAGCAGAAATAAATGAAATAGAAAACTGAAAAACATTTGAAAGCATCAACAAAACAAGGAGTTGGTTCTTTGAAAAGGTCAATAAAATCGACAAACCACTAGCAAAAATCACAAAAGTAAAGAAGAAGACACAAATAATCTGAATAAGAGATGACTCAAGCAACATCACAACAGAACCAAATAAAATAAAAAGGCTAACATTAAAGTATTATGAAAAACTATACTCAAACAAATATGAAAAACTAGAGGAAATGGACAAATACTTAGAAATGCACAACATACCTAAACTGACCCAAACCATAATTGAACATCTGAACAGACCCATTACAAAAAAAGAAATTGAAAAAGTAATAAAACAACTTCCAACCATGAAAAAGCCCTGAACAGATGGTTTTACAAGTGAATTTTATCAAACATTCAGAGAAGAGCTGCCACCTAGAAAAAGATGGAATAATCCCTGACTCAATCTGTGAAGCAAACATATCCTTGATACCAAAGCCAGGAGAGGATACCACCAAAATAGAAAACTATAGGCCAATATCTCTTATGAATGTAGATGCAAAAATCCTGAATAAAATACTGGCAAATAAAATCCAATGATACATCAAAGAAATAATCCACCATGACCAAGTGGGATTCATAACAGGTATACAGGGATGGTTCAACATAAGAAAAAAACAATTAATGTAATTCATCACATTATAAAAGGAAAGAACAAGAACACAGATCCTGTCAACTGATGCAGAAAAGGCCTTTGACAAAATTCAACACTCTTTCCTGATTAAAACACGCAACAAAATAGTATTTGAGCGAAATCTCTTCAACATACTAAAAAATATTTACATAGTAAAAAGTATTTACGCAAACCTGAGAGCCAACATTATTCTCAATGGAGAGAGATTTAAAGGCATTTCCTTTAAGAACAGGAACTAGGCAAGGATGCTCACTATCACCTCTCTTATTCAATATTATATTGGAAGTCTTAGCCATAAGACAAGAGAAGGAAATAAGAGGTATCCAAATTGGCAAAGAGGAGGTAAACTTATCTCTCTATACAGATGATATGATACTATACTTAGAAAACCCTAAAGACTCAGCAAGAAAACTATTGGACATAGTTGACCAATTCAGCAAAGTAGCAGGATCAACATACAAAAACCAGCAGGATTTCTCTACAATGACAAAGAATACAGAATGGGAGTTAAGAAAGACAATACCTTTCACAATAGCTAATCACAAGACTAAATATTTGGGAGTAAATCTAACCAGAAGCACAAAGGATTTGTTCAAAGAAAATTACAAAACATTACTAGAAGAAACAAAAAGAGACCTGGAGAAGTGGAGAAATACC
>NW_006400285.1:321437-332815 GCF_000299155.1 Elephantulus edwardii
ATAGCGACCTAATGTACAACAGCTCTAAACCCTGCATAGCGACCTAATGTACAACAGCTCTAAACCCTGCTTAATCCTGAGCCAACCTTATTGTCTCTGACACACCACCCCATTACCCCAATTACTGAGTCAATCCTTCTCATCGAGAGGATCTTCCTCTCCTGCGCTGTCCCTCCATCTTCTCAATAATGCTGTCGCTCTCCTAGGACTGGTCCTTCCTTGTAACATGCCCAAAGTTGTCAGATGAAACTTCAGAATCCTTACCTCCAAGGAACAGCCTGGTTTCACTGTCTCCAGGCCAAACCTGTTTGTTCTCCTAGCATTCCATGATATATTCAATACTCTTCACCAATACCACAATTCAAAGGCGTTAATTCTCCTTCTATGATCTCTTGTCATTGTCCACCTTTTTGATGTGTAGCAAGTAATTGTGAAGACCATGTCCTGCATCAGGCACACATTAGTCTCCAGACTGACATTGTTTCTCTTCAGTACTCTGGAGGTGTCCCTAACAGCAGACTTTCCCAATGCAATTCATCTTTTTATTTCCTGGCTGCTGGTACCAAGAGTGTTGACCGTGGAACCAAGCAAAGTAAAACTGTTAACAATCTCAATATATCTCATATGCTTACGTCTTACTGACTTCACTCTGCATAATGTATTAAACTACTTCATCCATCCTTCTCGAACTCCTATAGCTGCATTAGGTTCCCCAGATTCATCCTGTACTCTGTATACCATTGACCTGGTCGGACACACAGAATTCCTTTAGTACAGAAATGGTATCTTTTTCAGCGTTGTGTATGCAGCGTCCACTACAATATTGAACTGATCGTTTTTACCCAGACGATGTGCTTGCTGAATTGATGTTGAATACATAAAGAGCCATATGACATACATCCTAATCCAATTTCTAAAATTCAGATCTTCCCACTCGGTATCAGTAATCTGCTCCTAAGAATCAGATAAAAAAATGCCAGCCTTGGGACCTATATTTTGTATTATTTAAAATAGGAAATACCTTGCATTACAAGTTAACCACAATTCCCAAACCAATTTCCTAAACTATAACTGAAACAGCAAAACTCGATATTACTCTTTTATCTCATTACTACAAGTATAGCAACTCAAAGACTCTCACATAAAGATTTTAAAATGTGGAAAGTATCCTTCCTGATCTCCAAGCAACTGTGGGTTGTTTTGGTGGTGTTGTTGTGTACTGTCAAGTCAGAACCAACTCATAACTGACCCTCCAGTGGGTTTTCAGAGGCAATAAATCACAGGGGAGCAGATTGACCATGATTATTAACAAACCATGCAATGAAATCTTCTTTTCCATTGCCATTACTTTTCTCTCTAAGCCTTTATTTCCATCTCAAAACTTTTCTTCAGTACTTTTTTGATTTCTGGGCTCCTGTTGACCAATAATATGCAAAAATAAATGCAAATGACACAGGAAATATCTTGAAGGCATGCATACAACTAACAGAATGGTTCACATTGAGTATGACATCTTATCAACTAAATTCGGAATGGAACTTGAACTTTTCCAACACATTGTTTTATTAAAAACTGATGCATTGAGTTTTGGTAATATGAATGTAATTTTTTTCTTGAAAATTATACATCACCTGAAAAAATTTTGTCATACTTCATCACATCAAAAAAGGTTTTATCATACCTGCTGTTTGCTTGTATGTGCTTTCCTGCACCCATGTTCCTCTCTTAAAGTAATTGATTCTATAAAATTTTGATATTAACATATAAAGATCAGAAACTTCTCTAGAAAATGTGTGTCGTGGATAGTTATTCAGAGTGTGTTTTTATTTTTTACTTTAAAAAGTGGGCCTTGATCCCATGGGAAGATTGTGCTATTGAGAATGTCTGTAGGCTCCTTGTTATCTCTCCCTTTCTCTGTTGTATGGAAGTGTTCCAAATTCTTGCTTCATTAGTTCAATCAAGATACAAAAATTTATATTACAAAAGCAAGTATCTTTTAACACAGAGACACTCAATATTGGCATCTCTTCTTTCATATGATAATACTTAAACCCAAACTCATTGCTGTGGAGTTAATTTTGACAGCTAGCTGGTCTACTGTGTGTTAAAAGGAACTGATGCACAGGGTTTTCTTGGATGCCTTTTAGCCTCATGTGGTTTATTGGACTGAAGAGTTTGTTCCTCTCTGGTGTTATTATTCATCTCATAAGCCTGGCTATTGCTTGGTTTCAAGTTGATCCTTAGAAGTAGATTCAGTTCTAGGCTTGTGGGTTGTCTAGGGTCCATGGTCTTGAGAGTTCCAGTGAGGTTTGGTGTTTGTACAATATGAAGTTTTTTCTTCTCTCGTAGTATCTTGTATTCTGGTCTTGGGGATCTGTTGTTATTGTTAGATTCTATTGAGTCATTTACGACTTGTATTTACCCATGAACAATGGATCTGAACCCTTCTCTATCCTGCACCATCCTCATCATCTCTGATCTACTTGAACCCATTGTTATACTCACTGTGCCAATCCATCTCATCGAAAATATTCCTCTTTTTCACCAACCCTCTATTTTTCCATGTCCTTCTCTAAGGACTGTTCTTTCCTAACAACATGCTCAAAATATGTGAAATGAAGTGTCACTATCCTTGTCTCTATGGAGCATACTAGACACATTTTCCAATACAAATTTGTTTATCCCTTAGGCAATCCTTGGGATTTTCATTACTATTCTCCAACACCATAACTCAAAGGCATTAGTTCTTCTTCTGTAATCCTTAGTCGTTGTTGAACTTTCAGATGCATTAGAAGTAATTGAGGAGAATATTCCTTGAATCAGATGCACCTTAGTCTTTAAAATGGCATCATGGCTCTTTAAGATCTTAGAGAAGTTGGACTTTATTAAGACGAATGTGGCATCAGGATTGGAGTAAGATCTATCAACAACCTGTGATATGCAGATGACACAATCTTGCTTAATGAAAGTGAGGAGGACTTGAAGCACTTGTTGAAGAAGATCAAAGACTGCAGCCTTCATTATGGATTGCACCTCAACATCAACAAGACAAAAATCCTCATGACTAGGTCAATAAGCAACATCGTGACAGATGGAGAAAATATTGAAGTTGTCAACAATTTCATCTTATTTGGATCCACAGTCAAAACTCATAGTACCATCAGTCAGGAGATCAGGAGACATATTGCATTGGATAAGTCCGCTGTCAGGGACCTCTCCATATTCCTTAGAAACAATGATGTCAGTGAAAGCCAAGATACACCTGGGTTTAGAAGGGGGAAAAAAGCCACAGTCTTTTTATTTTATTTTTTTTTAGCCACAGTCTTTTTAATAAATTACTCTGCATCTGAAAACTGGACAATGAATAAGATGGCAGAAGAATTGATGCCTTTAAATGTTTATGTTGGGGAAGATTACTGTATATCCCAGGGACTGCCAAAAGAACAGAGGGAAAATATTTGTCTTGGAGAAAATGCAACCAAAATGCTCCTTGGAGGCAAAGATAGGGAAGCTTACTCTCATATTTTGGGCTTGTTGCTAGGAGTAGCTATTCCTTAGAAAGGGGTATCATACTTGGAAAAGTGGAGGGTCAGAGCAAAAGAAGACCTCCTCCAATGAGATAGACTGACACAGTGAATCAAGTGTATCAGAGATGATGAGGATGGCACCGTATAGGACAGAGTTTGGATCTATCATTCCTAGAGTCACTGAGTTGTACTTGACTTGGCAACATCTAACAACAACAAGGTCTTTGGGGACCAGTAAAGAGTTAGAAGCTAAGCATACTACTTTGTGGAAGTTTTCAATCTGTTCCTTATAACAGCTAATTTTTTTTAAAAAAAATGTTTTAACTAGACTCGAGCTTATATTATCAAATAAAGAGAAAGTCATTGTTTGTGTAGCGAGAGGCATGTACAATGTCTTGTTGGTTGGTGGGCAACAGCCTTTTCCTATATAAGTAACAGCCTTTTCCTACATCAGATAGTTTAGGCCATTTCAATTGATCCCTTTGAGCGGTGGTATTAGAGAAGAGTACTGAACATCCCATGGACTGCAAAAAGAACAAATATGTTCTTGGAGAAGGGGCAGCCAGAGTGCTCCTTGAAGGCAACAATGATAAAGTTTTGCTTCACATACTTCAGGCATGTTGCTAGGAGAGGCTATTCTTTGGAGAGGAACACCATTCTTAGGAAGATGGAGTGTTGATGAAGGAAAGGAAGACCCTCAACCAGGTGAATTGACATAGTGACTGCTGCAATGGGCTCTAGTTTTGTCACGGAGTGTGAGGATGGCATAGGATAGGACAGGGCTCAGATACATTGTTCATAGGGTTGCTATGGATCATACTTGACTTGAAGGCACCAAACAACAAGGCAGTGTTTTGCTCTGTTGTAAATAAAGTTGCCATGCATTGGAGCGCTTAACAACAACAACAACAACAACAACAACATCAGGGCCATTACCAAGAAGTACTGGTGTTCTCTGATACTTACTTGCACTCATTATGGGACGGGTTGCATTTTGCTCTTCATCACGTCTTAAAGTGAGTTAACCCTCTAGGCAGTATCAGCTTACCCAATAACAAGGTAAGTAAACACCGGCTTGCTTGTGTGTATTTACAAAGTAGTAGTAACTTAAATTTGACCTACTTGTTAAATTTAATAATTGAATGGGTTTCCCCCCCACTGCATCAAAGATTTTGCTACTGGATATAGCTGACATCTCCTCTTTTCACATGTATAATTTCTGGCAAGAACATGGTACACAGTAAGGAGGGTACTTGTGCTAATCTGTAGCAAACAGTTTCACATATCCTTGTGGTGAAATCCATGTGACATTGTTCGATTGTCATTGTTGCTAGGTGCCCACTATCCAACTGGGATTCATCGAGGCTCTAAGAACAACAACAGGGACCATGCTGCAGCCTGCACTATCCTCACAAGCTCTGCTGTGCTCGAGCTTGTTGTTCCAGCCACTGTTCACTGCAGATTAGAAAATCCACACAAAGAAGTCCTTGTTTACCTTGTTTAGTGAATACTGCCCTTCTGGGCTTCCTGCACACTGGCCACAGTCAAGGATGGAGATAAGACTAATGCTAGTTAACAGAGCCTTTCTAAGATGTGAGCCTACACCCTTAGGACTCTGCCCTTGGATTTTTATCTTTTTGATTTAGAAAAAAAAAAAAGAAAAAGAATCACAAGGGCATGGAGGCCTAACAGCATTGATTGTCTTGATAGTTTGTTGATTAAGTCCAGGAGATGCTGGCATCTGCAAATACATCTTATTAGGTGTGATCAGGCTAGTAAATTGTGCCTGCCCTCCAGCATGCTACAATAATTAACTGTAATACTAGCAATGAAAAGTTAATCACAGCACGTGCAAAGCCAGCCTATCTTTGTCTGCACGCAAAACCACCTTCTCACCACTGGCTTCAAGGTGTTAGCTCTGAGACTTGGAATAGGTTCTTTGAAAAAGGAGCCTTTTCTTCCAGGAAAACTGTTCTACATATTATTATTTTAATTTAATTAGGTTTTAAAAAGGTTAACCATGACATTTTAATAGCTTGAGCTCACATTAATATTCTGAGAACCCTGTTTAGCCCAGCCACTTGCAATTCAAAAGGATTTTTCCCCCTTTATTTTAAAGAGAGGAGGAATTAGCTTTTAGGACAATTACTGAAAAATAGCTTTCATTTGCTTAAGATGCATATCTGCGTATCTTGCTATTAAAAATTGTTATTGAAATAAAATACATACCAGACTTTGAAAAATGTCAAAGCTTTAGTTTGGTACAATTTATCTAGGAAAAGGGGCCACTGGGAAGTGTGTTTATGGTGATGGCCCCAAAGGCAGCTAACGTCCTTCAGCAATGAGCAAATTAGCGGACAGAACTTGTGATGTGCTGCTAGTTGTCAACCTAATGTTTTATTTATTTGCCTGAGAGCTGCTATCTTCATTAGAGGGTATAGAGAGAGCAAAGCAAGAAGATATTTACTAGCCTGGCAAACTAATAAACTCTGCTCATGTTTCTTCTGTTGCTCTCATGGCTAATCGTTATTTTAAAAATAGCCATTCGATATGCTAATAGGTCCTGGGCTAAGAAGGGTATACCACAATTTCCAGCAAAGAAACGGAGCAAGGGCTCACTCCATGTTCCATGTGTGCATGCCAACTCATGCCAAACGTGGTGCTCACTTAGGGGATACAGGGAGGCTGAAGCCAGGGACCAGCCCTCCAGGAACTCACAATTAGCTGGGGAACTGGGATTGATTATACAACTAACTCTCATTATACAGTGTAATAGGTGCTATTCTTACCCCAAAGAAGCACAGGGGACAAGTATTTAGTTAAGCCTAGGGGAAGTGGAGATGGCTGCAAAATAGGATTTAAAAGCTGCACGTGCAGCAACTGAAGGTGACTGTGAAGAAGTATTCATTGGCTTAATCCTTTCAAAGTGATGATGAATTTACATAACATTAAAGGGCAAGGAAGAGTTGTCTCTAAGTTGGATGTTCATAACCAGAGGACTGCCTGGACTACAGCTTTCTTTCATCCAAAGTCAGAGGAATTCTCTTCATAATAGATGTTGACATTATGCTCTCTCAACCCCTTTCACTATTGGGTTACAGACCATGCTCTACACAAACATCAGATTCTTCCTTTAAAATATCACTTTGATAATGTCCCTTCCTTTCATATGGCAGGTCTATATGAATCAAAACCAATCTGATTTGAGTTAGAGTGTTCCCTACCATAAAATGAACAGATGCAATGAGGAGGTGGCCAAGTCTGACTTCTACTTTCTTCATAAAGGGTAACTGTTCCTATCAGAAGTATCCATAGTACCAAACAAATAGCTACATGGTCGGACAAGTTTTCACGCTCCTGCAACTATTTCTATGAATCATTGAGTCCAATACTCATTGCAAATTGACTCAGAGACTTCACTACTTCAATCACAGTTGTATGGTATATTAGGGAAATAGACTGGAGGATGGAGGAGACAAAAGATTTCACATAGTGAAAGTCCAGGTTTAGTGAACAGCAGACTCAAGCCAGACTAACATCAAGAACAGTTCCTTATTTAGTTCAGACAGCTTCTCAGTCAACAAGTGACAATCCAGGATCAGTTCAGCAGCACAGATAAACCTCTGGTTTCCTCAATCATCCAGCAAGTTTTGTCTTTTAATAGCCACAAGGCAGCTCTTCATTCAATTGTCCAGAAGCAAAACCTTTAACTTTGGCTTCATCTTCAGGATTCAGTCAGGCTACATTTTGCCACAGTCTTTTCATAGAGTAGGAAGTGCTCTCTATTCAATTGGTCCCACAGCTATTGATGATTTTCAAGACCATGTATTTGCAGTTGAAGTAGCTGGAGACCATGATGACCCCAGCAGGGGCTAAAACAATAGACAAAAAAGCCCATTTTTCAAAGTTCTAATACCACACCTACACAAGAAGTAGCAGAGATCTCATCTTCCTTATTTTCCCAAGTCAGGCTTCTGCCTCCTATCAAACCAGGGTGAAACCAGTTCGTTCCAGTTTGACTGGTTGCTGAAAATTTGCATTTCCCCTCCAGACATACGAAATTGGAAATCTATATTTTAACAAGATCTATATGCATTCCATGCATACACTCTTGGCACCAGCAGCCAGGAAATAAAAAAACCGTATTGCGATGGGAAAGTCTGCTGTTAGGACCTCTCTAAAGTACTCAGGAGCAACAGTGTCTCTCTGGAGACTAAGGTCCACCTGATACAGGCCATGGTTTTTGCAATCACTTGTTATGCATCAGAGAGTTGGACAATGATTAGGGAGGATAGAAGGAGAATTGACGCCTTTGAGCTGTGGTGCTGGAGAAGAGTATTGAATGTACCATGGACTGCCAAGAAAACAAACAGATTCATCCTAGAGAGGGTTAAACCAGGCTACTCCCTGGAGGCAAGGATTCTGGGCTTCGTCTGAAATACTTTGGACATGTTTTAAGGAGAGACAGGTCCTTGGAGAGGGACATCATGCTTGGTAGGGTAGAGGGACAGTGCAGGAGGGGAAGACCCTCTATGAGATGGATTGATTCAGTGACTGGGGTAATTGGGATGGGTGTGTCAGAGGCAATGCGATTGGTACAGGATGGAGCAGGGTTT
The DNA here is from genome assembly GCF_000299155.1 of Elephantulus edwardii. Classification (NCBI taxonomy): domain Eukaryota; kingdom Metazoa; phylum Chordata; class Mammalia; order Macroscelidea; family Macroscelididae; genus Elephantulus; species Elephantulus edwardii. The sequence goes on from NW_006400285.1 coordinate 329,581, forward strand.
AGGACTGTTGTACATAGGGTCGCTATGAGTGGCAAGCGACTCGACGGCACTTAACAACAACAACAACATATGCATTCCTGTTTTAGCTGAGATGTGTATGTGCTTGCTGTTTATTGCTTAGTCTTATTGTTAGGTGCTCTCAGGCTGAGTATGACTCATATCAAATATATGAACAATAGATCAGAGCCCTGTTCTATCCTGTGCTATTCTTACAATCTCTGACACATTCAAGCCCATTACTGAAACCATTGTGTCAATCCATCTGGTTGAGGGTCTTCCTCTCCTTTGTCATACCTCCACCTTTTCAAGCATGATGTCCTTATCTGAGGAATAGCCTTTCCTAGCAACACACTTAAAGTACGTGAGATGAAGCTTTGCCATCTTTGCCTCCAAGGGGCACTCTGGCTACACCTTCTCCAAGACGTATCTGTTTGTTCTCTTGGAAGTCTATGGCATATTCAGCACTATTCTTCAACACTGTAATTCAAAGACAGAGATTATTGTTTTGTCATCCTTATTCATTGTCCAGCTCTCAGATATATCACAAGTAACTGAAAAGACCATGGTCTGAATCAGGTGCACTTTAATCCTCAAACAGATGTCATTGCTCCTCAGTAATTTGGAGAGATACCTGAGAGCTGACTTTCCCAGTGCAATAAATCTCCTGATCTCCTGATTGCTTTTGTATTTGTATTTCCAAGTGTACTGATTTTGGATTCAAGTAAGATGAAATTGTTGACAGTTTCAATCTTTTCTTCATTTATCATAATATTGTCTGTTAGTCTAGTGGTGAGAAATTTTGCTTTCTTGGTGTTGAGATGCAATTCATATTGGAAGCTACAGTATTTAACATTCCAAAGCAAGTTCTTCAAGTCTTCCTCACTTTCAGCAAGCAAGGTTGTATAATGTGCATAATGCAAGTTATTGATTAATCTTCCTCCTATCCTGATGCCACATTCTTCTTCATAGTCCAGCTTCTCAAATCCTTTGCTCAGCATACAGACTGAATAAATATGGAGAGAGGATACAACTCTGACATACAATTTTTTAAATTTTAAACGTTGTATTGTTCCCTTGCTCTGTTCACATAACAGCCTCTCGGTCTAGGTATAGGCTTTACATTAGCACAAGTAAGTGTTCTGGGATTTTCATTCTTCTCACTGTTAGCCATAATTTGTTATAATCCACACAATCAAATGACTTTTCGTAGTCAATAAAGCACAAATAGATATTTTTCTGGTATTCTTTGCTTTCAGCAAAGACATAAGTATGATAGCTCTTGTGCTATGGCCTCTTCTAATTTCAATTTGAACATTTGGTAATTCTCTGTCTTGTACTGTTCTGGCCATTTTTTTATAATCTTTACTAGTGTTTTGCTTGCATGTGGTATTAATGATAATGTCTGATAATTTAGACATCCTGTTGGATCACCTTTCTTGGGAATTGGAACAAATATGGATCTCTTCCATTCAGTTGACCAGACAGCTGTTCTCCAAATGTCCTGCCACAGATTGGAGACTAGGCTCAAGACTGCATATCCTTTGAAATGTTTCTGCTGGTATTCCATTGATATCTGGGACCTTATCATTTCCCAGTGTAACTTGAACTTATTCCAGCATTTGTCTGTAAGTTTGCTTACTGGGATAATTTTTGGGTAGCTGTGATGCTGGAAGCTAAACCACCAATGTTTTAAATGTCAAAAGGGTCACCCGTAGTAGACAGGATTCAGTAAAGCTCTCTAAGACAGACTGAAATACATAATTGGCCATCCACTTATTCTAAGAGGCCTAATGAACATGAGGTAGATTGACACAGTGGCTGAAAAAAATGGGTCAAAATGTGTCAGCTATAATGAGGATAGCACAGAATAAGACAGGGTTCAGATCTGTTGTTCATAGGGTCACTTTACGAGTCATACTCAACTTGACAGCATCTAACAACAACATAGGTATTCATGTAGGTTGTTGTTACTGCTCACCAAATGGTAGGTGATTTGAACACACCAGCTGCTCCAAAGGAGAAAGATGGACAGTCTTCTCTGAAAACCAGATGGAGAGTTGTTATGAGACAGAATTGACTCAGTGGCAGTGAGTTATCTTGCTTAAATGTAGATTTTTGAGTCAATATGTCAGGAGAGGAAATACATATTCTCAGCAGGAGATGGAGCCATAATGAACTGAAGCCTTAAACTCAATTAAAAATCTTCAAGCTGATTCTGATATGGGCATGTGCTAGAGAGTAGAGTTGTCCCATATGCTTTTCTTGGTTATAACTTTTATGGCAGGAGGTCACTAGGTCTTTCTGCTATGATTCTGGGGATGGGTTTATCCAGTTAGCTGTTATTGCCACCAAGTTGCTTCTCACTCATGACAATACCATGTGCACAGAGTATAGTTTTATTCTATAATGATCTCAAGGTATTCTTTTTTTGAAGTAGATCATCATACGTGCCTTCTGTTAGGTTTGAATTGCCAATTTTTTATTTGGATAGTAGTGGAGCAGTTAAGTGCACCAACAAGGAAGGACTCAGATACCACTGAACAAAAAGGAGGAGGTGCACTGTATCCAGTCATCTGTTTTAATTGTTGTTGTTGTTATGTGCCGTCGAGTCGCTTGTGACTCATAGTTACCCTATGTACAACATCTCTAAACTCTGCTCTGCCCTGTGCCAATCGCACCGTCTCTGATACACCTACCCTGACTACCCCAGTCACTGAAGCAATTCACCTCATAGAGGGCCTTCCCCTTCTGCACTGTCCCTCCACCCTACCAAGCATGATGTTCCTCTCCAAGGACCTGTCCATCCTTGCAACATGTTCAAAGTATGTTAGACGGAGCCATAGAATCCTTGCCTCCAAGTAGCAGCCCAGTTTGACCCTTTCCAGGATGAATCTGTTTGTTTTCCTAGCAGTCCATGGTACCCTCAATACTCGTCTCCAGCACCACAGCTCAAAGGCATCAAGTCTCCTTCTATCCTCCTTAGTCATTGTCCAACTCTGATGCATAACAAGTGATAGCAAAAACCATGGCCTGTATCAGACATACCTTAGTCTCCAAAGAGACACCATTGCTCTTCAGTACTTTGGAGAGGTCCCTAACAGCAGACTTTCCCATTGCAATATGTCTTCTAATTTCCTGGCTGCTGGGGCCAAGAGTGTTGACTGTGAAGCCAAGCCAAGTAAAGCTGTGAACAATCTCAATCTCTTCACTGTCTATCCTGATGCTGCCAATTGGT
>NW_006400285.1:333905-345010 GCF_000299155.1 Elephantulus edwardii
TTTTGATTTTCTGACTCCAAACAGTGCTGTACAACAGAACTGTTTTAATTCGCTTGCCATAAAAAACAAGATAAATTTTTTAAATTGTGCTTTACTTTTTTAAAAATTATTTTTAATTTATATTGGCTTGCTTACAAAATTTGCTGACAAATTATATATTGTGTTTCACACTATCATTCACTTGTGTTTCATACAATCATTCATAAAAATTGTGATTTAGATGAAAGTTTATAAAGCAAATTTTAATTTCGTATTCCGTAGCTTGGATATTAAGGTTCCGTGATACTGATTGCATTCCTTACAATGTGCCAGCACTTTCCCCAATTCTTCTGTGAGCTCCCTGTTTCCTTTAATTCATTTTTCCTACTAATTTCTCCTATCTAATTCTTTAAGGCAAGTGTCCTTTTGATCTCACTTAATTGTTGTAAGGGCCATGTTCCCCTCAGGGGTACTGTTTATTAAATGACCCTGTCTACTTGACTGAGAGGTAGTTTCTGGGAATGGTTCCAGTTCCAAATCAAAAGGGCATCATAGGGCCATGCTCTCAGAGGGTCACTGAAATTTAAAAACACTGACATAAAAAATCAAAAGAAAGCTATTTAGGTGTGCATTCAACTATGAGAGGTTAGTCAACTCTAAGAAGTTTGATTTGACTAAAGTTTGGAGATCAAGGTGGTGGGCAATGTGGCTGAAAAGGTCAAATGGCATTATGAAGGAAGGCAGGAGTGGATGTTAGGGTTTAATTTAGCTATCTTTATTTTGGAATGTCTTTGTGATAATGACAATTCCTGTCTTGGATAAAAGAAATTAACTTGAACTTACTTAAGCAAGTTGTTATGTGCCATGGAGTCACCTGTGACTCATAGCAACCCTCTGTATAACAGCTCTGAAGCTTACCCTGTCCTGAGCCAGTCTCACTGATTCGGACACATCTACCCCCATTGCCCCAGTTACTGTAACAATCCATCTTATCCAGGGTCTTCCTCTTCTGTGTTTTCCCTCCACTCTTCTCAGCATGATGTCCTCTCCAAAGATTGCTCCATGATATCTTGTGGCTACTGAAAGGAGAATTAAACAATTAGGCCTCAGGAAGGCACCTTTTTTAAGGTTTTACCTGTTTCACAATATATCCTTAGGACAGATGCCTAGAATTAAGATTACTGGGTCAGAGAGTGTGAATAATTCCACAGCTTTTGACAAATGCTGCCAAATAGCTTTAAATCAGCACACAAGGCCACAAATTTTGAACATGAACTCCAGTACTAATGCATCTTTACTAACATTCGTTTTGCTGTTTCTCACTTGACAGGAGAATTTCGGAATATTGTTGTTTGCAATTATTTTATTGTTAATGAAGTCAAATATTTGAAAATCTGTTTTTTACCAACTAGATATCTTACTTGCAAAAGATTTTTTTTGTTCTTATTTTGTTAGGAGATATCATCTCTTTGGATGCCAGGATTAAAACAATTCTAGCAAAATAGAGAGAAAGTAATATTGCTTTTGGTTGCTACAAGGCATCAGCTTAGTAATAGGAATACTCTCATTACTAACTTCAGTAATGGCTGAAATATTCCAGAAGTCAAGGGAAGTATTCCTAGATCCCAGCCCTGCTGACCTTGTAATTTGGTGCAAGAGTATGAATTCCTCTTAACCTCGATTTTCTCATCTGGAAAATGAGAATAACCTGCCCTACTTGATATTCTGAGGACCATAATGAGATCTAGTCCTTGAAAACATTTAATAAACTATGTTTTTGCTGTTACCTGCCATCAAGTTGGCTCCATTTTATGGTCACTTCATGTGCAACAAAACATAATGTGCCCTGGTCTTATACCAACTTTATGATTGTTAATATATGTGAGTTTATTGTAATCATTGTATGTTTGATATCTACTAATGTAAGGAATTGTACTGCCAACCCAAAGTCCCATGGATTAAAATCCTCTATCTGTTCTGCAAGAGAAAGATGGACAGTCTCTTCCGGTGCAATTTACTGCCTCTGAAAATGCACTAGAGTGTCAACTCTGGGTGGGTTTGGCACACTTCAAGGCTAACCAAAGATTTATCTTCTGGAAAAATATTTGACAGTATTCTGCTGTCTTCCTCAAGAATGTCATTGACTGATTTTCAGAAATAGATCACCAGATCTTTTTTCCTGGGCTATGTGGATTTGGAAGCCCAAATGTAATACCTGTGTACCGCCGGTGATCCTACTAGGCTTTGTGATAACTAGCTGGTGGCATAGCTTCTAGCATCATTGAAACAAAAGTCACTACAATATGATAAGCTGACAGACTGGTGATGGTTATAAACTATAAAACGCCATGAAATGGAAAACTATAGCTATTGAGACTTTGTTGTCACGGATAGGTACTTTTGACTTGACCCCAATATGGCAACTCTATGTGATGTTGTTGTTGTTATGTGCCATTGAGTTGCTTGCAATCCATAGCGTCTCTATATAAAACAGTTCTGAATCCTGCTCTTTCCTGAGCTAACATTGTTGTCTTTGACACACCTACTCTCATTACCCCAGTCACTGAATCAATGCATCTCATCCAGCATCTTCCTCTCCTGAGCTGTCCCTCCACACTCACCAGCATGATATCCTTCTCCAGGGATTGGTCCCTCCTTGCAATATGCCTGAAGAGTGTCAGATGGAGCCTCAGAATCCTTGCCTCCAAAGAACAGCCTAGTTTCACCCTCTCCAGGATGAACCTATTTGCCATGCTAGCAGTCCATGGTATATTCAATATTCTTCTCCAGCACTACAGCTCAAAGGCATCAATTATCCTTCTATCATCCCTAGTCATTGTCCAGCTTTAGGCTGCATAGCGAGTAATTGCAAAGATCATTGCCCAGATAAGGCACACTTTAGTCTCCAGACTAACATCATTGCTCTTCAGTACTCTGGAGAGGTCCCTGACAACAGATTTTCCCAGTGCAGTAAGTCTTTTGATTTCCTGGCTGTTGGTACCAAGAGATTGTGAAGCCAAGCAATCTGAAGCGGTTAGCAATCTCAAGCTCTTCACCATCTATCGTGATGCTGCCAAATCAGCCTAATGGTGAGAATTTTTGTTTTCTTGATGTTGAGCTTCAATCCACATAGAGAAGAGGAAGAACTCTATGTCCAACAGAGTAAAAACTTGTACCATTCTGCACCACTTCATAATTTCTGTTGCCTTTAAGTCCAGTTGTAGCCATGTTTTAATCTATCTCATTGTGGCTCTTCCTGTTTTTTGCTTACATCTACTTTACCATCAATGGGTATGTCTGAGGTGAAGAGGATGGCATAAGATAGGGCATAGTTCAAGTTGGCCATTCATAGTGTCACTATGAGTCATACTCAACTCGATAGTTCCTAACAACAACATGACCAAATATTATGTTCTTCTCCAAGGACTAATGCCTCTTGATAACATGTCCAGTGTGCATTGAGACAAAGTATTGACATCCTTGCATCAAGGGGCATTTTAACTGTACTTTTTCTACGACAAATTTGTTAATTCATTTGGCAATCCATGATATGTTTAGTATTCTTCATTATCATTACAGTTTTAAGAGATCAATTATTCTTCTATCGTCCTTATTCACTATCAGCTTTCACATGCATGTGAGGCAATTGAAAGTACCGTGGCATGGATCAGGGACGTCTTAGTCCTCAAAATTATATATTGCTTTTTAAAATGTACAATTTCTTCAAGATCATCAGAGGTCAGAATGCAGAACATTTCTGGTCTAGTTCAACTTTTTTCCATTTTTCTCATTAATGAGACTCAATTCATAGATGTAAATTCAAGAAAGACAAGGGTGACATTCTAATATTTTTATTCTCACCAAACCAAACCCCAAAGGGATTGTGGTCTGCAATCCTGACCCATAGTGATTCCATAAGATAGTAAAGCTGCCTATGAGGCCATAGTCTTCACATAAGTGGATAACTGTATCTTTTTTTCTGGTAGATTAATTTGAACTGTTGACTTAGTATCCAAGCTGTTAAAAAAGCAAGAGCCACATGGAGATGGCCATATCTGACCTTTACTAACTTCACACAGGGGAACTATCACTGTCAATAGCATTAATAGCACAAAACCAATACCTGTGAGGTCAGGCATGTCTCTCACATTCCCACATCTATTTCTAGTCATCTCAACATCAGTATTACTGCTGGACTGGGTCCAAGGTCTGATCCAATAGTTCACAGACCACACAGAACTGTACTGGGGAAGTTAAAAACTTATAATCCAAGTTAGTAGCAGAATAAAGTCAGGCCAACTTTTGAAATGTGCCCACAAGCATCTCAGCCTTGAGCCTCATGGCTTAAGGCCAATGTTACAGAGTTCTCAGTCCTTCCAATATTGCCCTTGCTCTCCACACTGGGTGAAGGTTTTCCACTCCCCTCCCTGCCTTGCACAGAGTTGTCCATGAAATCTGGGCAAAGGTTCTTAGCTTAGCTCTGGTTCTGACAATGGAGAATAGGGTAACAGTTCCAAAGTCAAATGAATTTCATTTTGATTCTAGTTCTCTGCTTTAACCATGGCTAATACTGTAAGTCTAGCTGGTGCAAGAACGTTTGATCCTGAAGTGCGTCCACAGTATGCCTACTTCTTTACTGGTGGTGAGAGGGTCTTTCTGCCTTCTGGAATAGCTCAAATTTATTGGCAAAACTAGCCAATTCCCTTATAGATTTGTGAGACTGGTCAATCCCTTTATAGAATGGTGAGATAGCTAATCTGCTTGTGGATACACCAACAGCCCTATTCACATATTCCTGACCATTCAAATAGCAGAGTCCAGTTCAGTGCTAGGAAAGGTAAAATCCACACAAGAACTTAACCATTGCTCCAGGGGGCCTTCAAAATACTCCTAGCAGTGATTCACTAGTATGTGAAGAAACATTTCATACCTCCTGGATGTGTATCTTTGCTCGATCATTCATTCATTCATTCATCCATCCATTCATTCAACATGCTCATCTCTGGAGATTAATGGTGAGGAAGAATGTTCCCAGTCCTGTTGTTTTGCTTATTGAGAACACTATATTTTTTATGTCTCTACATTTGATATGAGTCTTCAGCCTTTGATAGTACTTTACAGCTTATAAAGCATTTTCTAGAAATGTATGCACTTGATTCTGCCAACAATATAATGAAGTAGGCTGGAAGGCATAATACTGTAGAGTGAAAGGTGTAAATTGACTTGCTTGAAATCCTATGGCAGACTAAGTTGTGGGACTTGACACTTTCATTTAGACTCTAGGGCCTAGTTCTGTGCTTTTCCCATGACCCTGTGTACATCAGTCCTTTTCATTCTTCGTATGCTAGTGGGTATAGCCTAACTCAGATCCTTGAGGAGTGGCACGAATGGTTCATGTGCTTGTATATTGTATATTGAGCCTTAAAGGAAGGCTCTGTTACAAAAAAGTCTGCCTCTGGAAAACCAACGGAGTGGTTATATGTGGACACACATTGAGTCTGAAATGATAATTGGTTTTAGGGGTTCTTGGATGATGCAAATGGTTAATTAATGTGATCAGATACTAACTGAAGTGTTTGAAGTTGGAGTCTACCCAGAGATGCCTCGGAAAGAAGACCTGGTTAATCTACTTCTGAAAAATTAACCATTGAAACTTCTATGGGGCACACAGTTCATGGATATGCAGGAGTTTGCCATGAGTTGAATCAGTGTCATGGTAACTTGTAAATGTAGTTCTGCATTGGTGAGGGACTAGAAATGATAGGATTCTCCTACAGAATCCTACTTCATTTACCTTTTAAAACTGGGTTGGTATCTGTTGTGAAAAGTGTCATTCAAAACAAAATTAAGGAGGAAAAAAAAGCCTAAGTTCTTTCACAATTACTCATTATGCATCAGAGAGCTAAAAATGATAGAAGAAAAATAAATGCCTTTGAGTTGTGATGCTGAAGAAAAGTGTTGAACACACCATGGAGAACAAACAGGCCTATCTTCGAGAGGTTGAAACCAAACTGCTCCCTGGAGGCAAGAACTTTGAAGTTCCTTCTCACATACTTTGGATACATACTCAGGAGGGACCAGCCCTTGGAAAGGGACATCATGCTTGAAAGGGTGGAGGGACAGCGCAGGAGAGGAAGAACCGAGATGAGATGGATTGACACAGTAACTGGGGCAATGGGGATAGATATATCAGAGACTGGCTCAGGGTAGGGCTGAGTTTAGAGCTATTGTACATAGGGTCGATATGAGTTGCAGGTGACCCGATGGCACATAACAAGAAGGTCCTGGGTAAAGTGGGAGAAAAATTCCAAACCATAAAAAAATCAGACTTACTGGTCTGATAGAGACTGATAGAACCCTAAGACACTCTTGGAACATGGAACGTGATGCCATTCTTGGAGATCACAGTCTCAGCCACACAACAGACCTACAAGTGACCACCACCACCTGTGAGGACTGTGCTTCTCAAAACACACAGAACAGAAGGGCAGCATGTGTCCAAAAACCAAAGTTCAGAAGGAAGCAAGAATCAGGAAAGAGGGGCCAATTCTCAGAGAGCACCCAGTGAGAAAGTGTTGCATTGAAGGGATTGCAACCAATGTCATGTAACAAAGCATGTTTAAAGTATGGATGGGAAACTAAGTTCCTCTGTAAACTTTTACCCCTCAAACAGCAAGAAAATGTTCAAAGAAGGACAGAAAGAAAGGCTGTTTGTCAGAAATTAAAAGGCTAATGGAAAAAGAGGTACCATCTCCAGAGCCTCCACAGACCTTAAAAGCCAGGCAGTGGGGTCCATGAGGGTCAAGAGGAGTGTGGGTCTGAGGGGTGGGGGCAAGTGGTGCTGCAGTAACTCAGATCTGCTCTCTGAGGGAAAAGTGTCCCTGACAGTCAATGGAAATACTGGAGATGGTTCTGAGGGAGAAAAGGAGATAAATTAGCCAGATAGAAAAGCTTGCAGAAAATTGAACAAAACCAGGAAAAGATGAGATGGGCTAAAAAAAGAAGCCAGGAAACCTGAGTAAAAGAGGGAGCTTGTGTTTCTTTGTCTCTCCCTCTCTTTAGTGAGGAGGGAGGAGAGTTGGGGTGTTAACCAGACTACCTAACCAAATGGTCAGAGAGAAGGTCACTCGGGCGCACCCTCTTTGGAACCCCTCTGCACTTCTTAGTTGTAAAGTGGAAGGATTTGCTCCTTCACTGACCTCCTCCAGTGGAGTGTGAATCCTTGGAGGACAGAGCTGCCACACTTGGCTTTCTCTCCTGCCTGTGGCTGCGTGTCCCTGGCAAAAACCTGCTATCAAACAAGCATCGTGGGAGTGCATGCAATATGGTAGATTTCTGTTAAACATGTTAAGGTTTTCAACCCAATGAAATGGTCTTAAAAGAAAGCAAAAACCCTATGCTATTAATACCAAACAGTTCCTGATTCACATGAGGCCAGAAGCTTGGAAGTGTTCTCAGGGAATCATTCTGTAGCATGAATCCACAGGTTAGACACACACACATGGACAATTGTTATAATTCAGGGCAAAGCAATTTTTGAAAAATCTCAATGTCTCAAAGGTGCTTCATTCTGAGAGAAAGAAGAGTGGTTTGAATTGAGATGGACCATACCATCCTGCCTGGCAGAAATAACTATGTTCCCATTTCTCACCCCTACTCCTGACACCTGAAAGACAGAAAATAAGGGAAAAACCCACTTCTTTTCTGTTCCAGCCTCCAAATATTTTTTTAACTTGTCTCCTTTTCCCGCTTTATCCATACACTTCAACTTAAATAAAAGACTTTATAAAAAGTTCTCTAGTTTTCAAGGGTACTATCTTCCAGCTAGAGATTTTATAGAATGATGTGGGCCCTTATAGTTTTATTGGGAAGCCCAAATACCCCCTAATATCTACAGATATTATATGTAGACAACTCTGGAAAATGTGTAACCAGAGTTTTCCTTAGAAGGAAGGATGGTGAAGTTTCATCTCATATACTTTGGGCATATTGTTAGGAGAGGCTGGCTGTTCCTTGGAAAGAGATATTATGCTTGGAAAGGTGGAGAGTCAGTGAAAGAGAGGAAGACTCTCAATGAGTGGGAATGACACAGTGACTATGAGAATGGGCTCAAGAGATGATGTCACAGGAAAGGACAGGGTTCAGGTCTGTTGTTCATAGGGGCACTATTTGACTCCATGATACCTAACAACACTTCTTTGGCTTTAAGCTACCGTTTTGGAGAATTGTCTCTTTATCTCTGCTTCTGTCTTCTCTCCTGCACTCTGCCTTCCTCCACACAGCATCTCCCCACATGGACACAGTTCTTTCTTCTTCATTTCCCCAGACTATCTGCTCACATAAACTGTGAGATGGATGAGATTTTGCTAAAGGATCACGGTGGTTATATTTTGATACCAGGGGCAGGAGTGGCATCCACTTCCTAAACAGTATGCCTGGAAACTCTATGAACTTTGATAAATGACAATAGTATTAGAAAGGCTTCAGACATTTTGTTCATAGGGTTGCTATGAGTCATGCTTGATATGACAGCAATCAACAACAACAACAACAACAGGTAGTTTAAAAAAGAAAAATTCAGTATTGTACATTCCTGTTGTTGGAACTTTCTTATTTTCATATTTTTGTCCTACTTCACATCTTTTTTTTTTTTAATCTCCACAATATCTACAACTACTTTTCTAATTGCCTTTGGAAAACAATTCACAGGAGGTAAAAGGGGAGGAGCTGAGATGAGCCAACTTTAATTATTCTTCGGTAACGTACCAATCATGGGGTTGTGTGTAGTTCTTGTTGCTCTTGTGTATTGTACAGTTGGAATCAACCCATAGCCATTCCCCTGGTAGGTTTTCAGAGGCAGTTAATTGCACAGGAGGAGATTGCTCCTCCTTCTCCCACAGAGCAGCTGCTGGCCTCAAACTGCATGCCTTCAGGATTGCAGCACAGCTTCTTGCCATTTGGGAAAAAAAAACCCTTTCCAGGAACAGAGTTGATACTAGAGCAGAGAGATGCCGTGAAGAGCCTTCCTCTTGGATCTTTTAAGTCTGTCAAGGTTTGTTAGTCTGTTGCTTTTTATTCTCACTCTAGTCTGACTCAATTTTACATCTAAGTGTAAAACACTGGACAAAAAGAGAGCCTAAGACTTTCAATGTATCATTGCTCATATGCTATCATGGAGTGGATTTCATTGTTATTTGACTGTCACCAATCTTCTTTAAAAGACCTCTGGTGGCCTAGTGAATAGAATGTTGCACTGCCAACCGGAAGATGATGCCTCTTTGGCTGTTCAAACTCGTTAGCTATTCTGAGGGAGAAAGATAGGCACACTTCCCATGTAATAGTGTTGTTAAGTGCTGTCTAGTACCTATGTCTCATAGTGACCCTGTGAATGACAGCACTGAACCTTGCCCTAACCTGTGATATACTCACCATCTCTGACAAACTTGTGCTCATTATTGTAATCACTCTGTCCATTTATCTCATTAAAGGTCTTCTTCTCTTATGCGGACCCTCCACCTTCCCAAGCATGAAGGGCTTCTCCAAGGAGTGGTCCCTCCTAACAACATACTCAAACTCACTATCCTGCTTCCAGAATAATTTTACTTTCTCTAATTTCACTTTCTCCAGGACAGACCTATTGGTTCTTTTGACAGTCCGTGAGATATTCAACACAATACTCTTTTCCAACACTACAACTCAAAGACATCGACTCTTCTGTCATCCTTAGCCATTGTCTAAATTTCAGATGCATAGTAAGTAATTGAAAGGCCATGCACTGGATCGGGCACACCTTAGTCTTTAAACTGACATCATTGCTCTTTAGTACTCTGGCTAAGTCTTTGGCAGAAGATATTCTCAGTGCAAGGCGTCTTTTCTTTCTTTCTATTTTATTAATTTTAATGAACATTTACAGAGATTTTGAATTTCCATTCATTCACTGTTACATTTTTCTCCCTGCTCACCCCTCCTCCCACCCCCAGTTCACTCTTCTCTTTGAAAAGTAAAAGAAAAATTCCTTCATTAGTATATAATGCCTGCCCCGCAGCCCCCCATCCGCCGCCCTGCCCCAGGTACACCCCACTATGCAACCTTCATTCTGGTCTCTTGTCATAACCATAATACACAATCATATATCGCTTTTAAACTGTTCTCTCCCTCATCTGTTTCAATGTAGTATACATAATTTACCCAATTTTTCTCTGTCTCATCCCAAACCTGATGCCAGTCCCATTATACAACAGTGACACTATGAAGTATTTGTCCTTTTGTGACTGAGACGTTTTTTCTTTTTTCTTTTTTCCCCCCCTTGGTATTTTTTTTAAATTAATTTGAATGAAAGTTTACAGGGACTTAGGATTTCCATTCATTCACTGTTGCACTTTTCTCCCTGCCCATTCCTCCCCCCAAATCACTCCTCTCCTTGAAAAGAAAAAGAAAAACCTCTTTCATTGTTATTCAATCCCTCCCCCCAAGTTCACATCACTATGCAGCCTTCATTCTGGACTTCTGTAATGACAAGAATACTCGTTCATATGTCCCTTTTAAACAGATCTCTCCCTCATCTGTTTCAGTGTAATATACATAATTTCTCCCCTCCTTTTAGGTTTTCCCTCTACCATGATGTCAGTCCCATTTTAAAATGTGGCCCTATGCAATATTTGTCCTTTCTAGTGGTGTCATGAACAGTTAAGCATTGGGCTACTTATTGCAAGGATGACAGTTTGATTCTACTAAGCGATGTCTTGGAAGAAAGACTTGATAGTCTACTCTGAAAAGTCACAGTCTATGAAAACAGTGTGGATCAGAGCTCTACTCTCACACACATAGAGCATATTACATGGCATGGAGTCACAATGAGCCACATCCAATTGGCAACTAATTTTGGGGTTTTTTTATGTAAAACCCTGCAGTCCTTGACCCTTCGCAGCAAGTGCATGAGGTCCTCCTCAATTTCAGAAAGCAGGGTTGTGTCATCTGCATAATGCAGATTGTTAATAGATCTTCCACCAATTCTGATCCCACAATTCTCATAGAGACCAGCCTCTCGGATAATCTGCTCTGCATACATGTTGAAAAGGTATGGAGACAGGATGCATCCCTGGCGTACACCCTTCCCAATTTTGAAC
>NW_006400285.1:346409-351673 GCF_000299155.1 Elephantulus edwardii
ACTGATTCTTCTTCTCTGTTCCCAACTTTTGCATTCCAGTCGCCCATTATTATCAGTGCATCTTGATTACATGTTCGATCTGTGTCAATCTATCTTTTTGAGGGTCTTCTCCTTTTTTGACCCTATACCTTTCCACGTATGATTTCTTTTTTCAAAGACTGACTTTTTCTAACAGCATGTCAAAGTATGTGATGAAATTTCACCATCCTTGCCTCCAAGGAACCCTTTGCTCTCATTTTCCCTAAGACATATCTGTTGAATATGAAGAAGACTTGAAACAGTTGCTGCATGAGATCAAAGACTACAGCCTTCAATATAGTTTACCTCTCAATATAAAGAAAACAAAAATCCTCACCACTGAATCAACAGGCAACATCATGGTAGATGTATAAAAAATTGACATTGTCAATAATTTAATCTTACTTGTGTCCATAATCAACACCTGTGGTACTGGCAGTAAGGAAATCAAACGACATCTTGCATTGGGAAAATAAATCCGCTACCAAAGAAATTTTCATAGTTTTAAGAGATACATAATTATACTCATTTCAAAATAGGTGAACCAGCAGAGTGTGGAAATTAATGAAAATTATCACTAATATCACATGCAAGCAAAATCGTGTTGAAGACTATCCAAAAATGACTGGATGACAACTGGCTTTTGATTTCTGACTGCTGGTGCCAAGAGTATTGATTGTGCAGTAACTGTTAACAACCTCAATCTTTTCTCCATCCATCATGGTGCTGCCAATAGGCCGAGCGGTGAGAATAATTGTCTTCTTGATATTGAGATTCAATCCATATTGAAGGCCACAGTCCTTGACTTTCTGCAGCAAATGCATCAGGTCCTCCTCAGTTTCAGCAAGCAGGGTTTTGTCATCTGCATAACGTAGGTTGTTGATGAATCTTCCTCCAATCCTGATGCCACTTTGCTCCTCCCGAAGCCCAGCCTCCTGAATGATCTTTTCTGAATACAGATTAAAAAAAGTAGGAATACAAAATGCATCCCTGATGCACTCAATAGCAATTAATTATGTAAAAAACAATGAGTATGAATGATTATAAAAAATCTTTACGAATAATCAATGCCTGTGATGCCATCCATATACCATGGATTGCAAAAAGAACAAACAAGTTCATTCCGGAAGGGGTGAAATCAGGATGCTCCTTGGAGGCAAGGATTTTGAAGCTCCATCTGACATACTTTGAGCATGTTGCAAGAAGGGACCAATCCTTGGAAAAGGACATCATGCTTTGAAGGGTAGAGGGACAGTGCAAGAGAGGAGGACTCTGGATAAGATAGATTGACTCACTGACTAGAGTAATGGGGGTAGGTGTGCCACAGACAATAAAGTTGGCTTAAGATAAAAAAAATTGATGCCTTTGAATTGTGCTGTTGTAGAAGAGTGTTGCCTGTCCCATGCACTGCCAGTTTTTCCTAGTGAAGGGTTTATTTTGTTTTATTTAAAGCTCTTCACATTCCAGAACAATGGTATACCATAGTGAAGTGTACCTGTATTCTAGCATCCAGATACAAAGGCAGAGAAAAGCAGAGTTAACAAAGTGTTTTGTGATATAAGTGAGTTGCTAATTAAACAGCACCTGAAGACAATCATATCTCTAATTTGTTCCTTTCTGTTGGTCCAGACTGATTAGAGGGTTTTACTGTTTAAAAGAAGTAAACCTAATGGATGGAAACCTTATCTGTCATTTTTGCTTTTTCTTTTCTTAGCACAATAATTAAGAGTTAAGTTTTTCAGAAATTTGTTTCTAACATTGACAACTTTCTTCTGTAATGTTATAAGTAGATTACTACAATATGTAAAGGTCCCATCTCTGTCTTAACATTTCTGACAAATGTATGAACCTTATATATGTATTGCTGTTATTTGCCATCAAATTTTCTCAACGTCATATACAATAGAATGAAATTCTACCCAGTCGCGTGTCATCTAGGTTCAAGTCCATCACCATGCTTACTGTGTGTTTTGAGAGTCTTCCACCAAGTGGACTCCTCTTCTAGCACTTTATCTGCCATTATTCTCTTGTAATTCATAATGTCTCCACTGGCTAATTTTCAGAAACAGAGCACAAGACCTTTCTTCCTAGACTGTCTTAGTATAAAACTTTTGCTGAACCCTATTTACCGCAGGTGAAGCTGCTGACATTTGAAATACTGATGGCATAGCTTCCAGCATGACAATAATATATAAAAGTCACCACAGTGCAAGAAACCACAGATGGTAAATATGTTAAAATATTTTAATATCAACTATCTACTGCTTTCAAGTCAGTTGTAACTCATAACTCATAGTTGCCCCCTATCGGGTTTCTGAGGCTCTAAATCTTTACAAGAGGAGACTCCTCATAATCCTGTGTAGTATCTAGTGGGCTCAGACTGTTAACCTTTAGATTAACAGCCTAGTACCTTTCATTATCCTATGAGGGCTTCTTTATTATCAACTGCTTTTAATAGCTGTTGGGTAACTCTGACTCAAAGTGGTCCTCTAGACAATAGATCAAAATCTTGCCGTATCCTATGCCATCCTCATAATCTTTGCCATGTTCAAACTCCTTGTTGCAGTCATTTTCTTGATCCATCTAACTGAGAGGCTTCCTCTCTTTTGCTGCTCTTCTATCTGTCCTAACGTGATGCCTTCTTCTAAGGACTGATCCCTCCTAACAACATACCCAAAAAGGTGAGAAGAAGTTCCATCACCCTTGGCTCCAAGGAGAGCTCTGGTTGTATTGGTTCAGCAGTAGCATTCTTGCCTGATAAGGGAGTCTCTGGTTTGTTTTTTTTTGGCCTTCAATTATTGGGAGCTTGGGTGGCCTCGTGGTAAGAAGCAGCACTGCAATCACAAAGGCACGCAGTTTGCATCCAACAGCTACTCGGTGAGAGAAGGATGGGCTATCTCTTCTGCTGTGATTGGATTGTCTCTGAAAACCCTCTGAAAGGTCAGCTATGAATCAGTTCCAATTTGACAGAACAACAATAATTTGACCTTGTGGATACTCTGGTGATTCTAATCCACCATTTACCAGCAGTAGACAGATATGCAGTCTTCTCCCACCAAGATTTACAATCTTGGAAACCTGAAGGAGGATCCCTATGAGTTAGAACCAACTTGATGATAATGAGTGCGTTGTGAATTTAACCTTATAATCCTGATAGGAGAAAATAAGTTTAATAGTTTCTTAAAACTGAAGAACTTCTTGTTGTGCATCCCTAGAAGCAGCCCTTTATGAATTCCATTTTGTTTTTGTTAACTTCCAATTTCCTAGATTCAAACTTTATACATTCCATGGTTTAATTATTAATGGATACTTGTAGATGTTTCTCCTCAATTTGTCTTACCACATTAGCAAATGAAGATCTTTCATTGGGTAAAAGATTTACCCCATCTGTGTCTTGGACTCTACTCTGAGAAAGCTGCTGTTTCCTAGTTTCATTTTAGTGCCTTTCAAACTGAGGAATTCATCTTCAGGTACTACGTACCATAGTGTTCTTCCATTGTCAATGGAGTTTTCAAAGACCTGTAATTTTAAATAACAAATTGTTCATGAGGTCACTATGAATTGTCAATTTGCTCACATCTAAAAAAAAAACAAAAAAAAAAACCCCAAAACTGAAGAACTTCTAACCTGACGTTGGCAGCAACAGACTAGGGAAACAATTAATTTTAACAAAATTTAAAGAAGCTATTGCAGACTTAAAGGGGCCAGGTTAGTGAGGTAAATGTGTTAAGTAAGCTAAGTTTGATGGAATAGGAGAAAGTTTGAAAAGGTAACAAGAAGGAGAGAGTATAATTATTGTTAGCCCTCATGAAATTGGCTCCAACTAACTATGAACCCATGTTTAATAGAATTAGCAATACTTACTGGACCAATAGACAATATCATGACAGATGGAGCAGAGATTGAAACTGTCAATAACTTCATCTTATTTGAATCCATAATTCAGCCAGCATTCAGGAGATCAGGAGATGTATTGTATTGGGAAAGCCTGAAGTCAAAGACCTCTTCTAATTATTGAGGAACAATGACGTAATTTTGAGGACTAACTAAAGTGAACCTGAATCAGTCCATGATCTTTTCAATACCTCGCTTTGCACCTGAGAGCTGGACAATGAATAAACATGACAGAAGAAGAATTAATATCTTTGAACTGTGGTGTTGGAGAACAGGACTAAATATTCCATGGACTGCCAAAATAATAAGCATATGTCTTGGAGAAAGTACTGCCAGAATGCTCCTTGAAGGCAGAAATGACAAAGCTTTGTCTCAGATACTTTAGAAATGTTGTTAGGACAGGCTATTCCTTGGAGAAGGACATTCATGCTTGGAAAGGTAGTGGATAAGCAAAAGAGAGGAAGATATTCAGTCAGATGGATTGCTACAATGGGCTTGGGAATCCCAGAAACAGGATGGTACAGAAGAAGGACAGGGTTCAGATTTGTTTTTCATAGGGTCATTATCAGTCATACTCAACTTGATGGCACCTACCAGCAAGTCTTTACAGTAATTGATAGGCTTGAGTCTGCTGTTGTGGCCTATGTATTTTTGCATCTTCTAACCGAGGGCCTCCACTTCTGACACTGTATCATACAATAACCTAATGTGATTCCTTGGTTAATTTTCAGAAGTAAATTTCCAGTGTTTTCTTCCTAGTCTTTTGAAGTCTGGAAATTCTGCTAAAACATGGCCCTTAGGTGTTACTTTATTAGTATTTGAAATATCAGTGGAATAGCTGCCAATTCATAGGAACACACAAGCCACCAGTTCAAAAAACTGACAGATGGGTGCTGGGTGTATGCATTCTGTTGTGGCCAAAACCTTAAAACAAAAACACAGTAATTGATATAAATTAACTGGCACCTGGCACAGTATCTGGTGTAGATGTGTGATAAATTTTGTTGATTAACTGTTGGCTTCTGATAAATGTGGCAGATACTGTAATTTCTCCCATGAAAGATCTTGAAAACCTCTTCTGCACACATAGGGTCATTATGTGTTGGAATCAAGTTGAAAACAAGTAACAATAATACCAAATTTGCCTGATTTAAATATACATTATTAGATAAAGGAAAACTTTGTTGTTTGAGGAAAGTAGTTACTATCTAAGAGACTCTGAATATTGCACTGGAGCACAGAGAAGCCAAAACACAGGGAAGAATTCAAGATACTAAAGAGTTGAATAGAAGATTTCAAAATGCAGCACGGGATGACAAAGCAAAATATTACAATGAAATGTGCAAGGAGTT